>NW_003803461.1:0-5455 GCF_000255335.2 Galendromus occidentalis
ACGACTTCGCCGGAACTTACACGGATGCAAATTTCTCCAAGATCGATCTCGTCAAGGGCTACCATCAGATTCCGATGGCCCCAGACGACATTCCCAAAACTGCCATCATCACTCCGTTCGGTCTTTGGGAGTACACGCGCATGCCGTTCGGTCTCCGCAACAGCGCCCAGACTTTCCAGCGTCTCATGGACTCGGTCCTGGGTGACCTCCCGTACCTCTTCGTCTATCTTGACGACGTGCTTGTGGCCTCCAAGAACAAGAAGGAACATCTGCAGCACCTGCGAACCCTCCTTCAACGACTTGAGAGCCAGGGACTCGTGGTAAACGCAGAGAAGTGCAAGTTCGGGCTCGCGTCTCTGGATTTCCTCGGGCATAAAGTTTCGGGAGAAGGAATCTCACCACTGCCAGGTAAGGTGGAGAGTATACAGACTTTTCCACGCCTAGGCAAGATGGTCGAGCTCCAGCGATTCATTGGCATGGTGAACTATTATCACCGGTTCCTCCCGCGTGCGGCTGAAGTGATGACACCGCTGATAAGCATTCTGAATGTCGATCCCAAAGCCAAGAACACTTCTGTTCCGTGGAACGACGAAGCCCTAGCCGCCTTCCAGAAGACCAAAGACCTGCTCGCACGGGCAGCCCTACTAGCTCACCCGATCGAGAACGTACCTCTCGCCATCGTAACTGACGCGTCAGATGTGCTGTCGGGCCGTACTCCAGCAGATGGTAGACGGGGCATGGCAACCCTTGAGTTTCTCAGCCGTAAGCTGAGGGACCCGGAGACGCGCTACAGTACTTTGATAGGGAGCTATTGGCTATGTACCTTGCATGCCGCCATTTCCTGCACAACGTAGAGGGGCGACCGTTTACTATCTTCACGGACCACAAACCCCTCATCTTCAGCATCGCGAAGAAGAGCTCGCCCCTATCCGCGAGGCAACAGCGCCACCTTGCTTTCATAGCCGAATTGACATCAGACATTCAGCACATTTCTGGATCTGAAAACGTAGTCGCCGACGCTCTCTCACGGCCTCCTGAAGCAAATAGCGTCTCCTTGGGCGTAGACTATGCTCGTCTCGCAGAAGATCAAAGATCGGATCCAGAGTATGGCAGCTGTAGGGACGCCGACACAAGCCTTACGTGGAGCAAGTAGAGCTCACGCCTTCGGGTCCGGCTTTGCTTTGTGATGTTTCCACTGGCGCACCCAGACCTTGGCTGCCACAACAGTGCGTCGTCGAGTGTTTTCGCTGTTACATGAAGTTTCTCACCCAGGGGCGAACACTACCGTGAAGCTAGTGTCCAGACGTTTCATCTGGCACGGGCTCAACAAGGAAGTTCGTCAATGGGCGCGCTCCTGTTTGAGCTGCCAACGCTCGAAGGTCCATCGTCACGTCAAAAGCCAACTTGGTCAATTCAACCTCCCGTCAGCTAGATTCACCCACGTCCACGTAGATTTAGTTGGTCCCCTCCCTCACTCCGGTGGGTTCCAATACCTGCTCACTGCCGTGGACCGACATACCAGATGGCCTGAAGCAGTTCCACTGCGGGATATCTCTGCCGAGTCCTGCGCCCGCGCATTCTTAAACGCATGGATCTCGCGTTTCGGCGTTCCTTCACACATCACCTCTGACCGCGGTGGACAGTTTGTGTCGGCAATCTGGACACACCTCGCGGAGGTCTTAGGGACCGAGGTTCATCGTACGACAGCATATCATCCACAGGCGAACGGGATGGTCGAACGTTTCCACCGCCAGTTGAAAGCTGCCCTGACAGCGCGGCTCGCGACCGCACTCATGGAGTCAGGATCTTCCCTGGGTGCTGCTAGGTTTGCGCACCGCTCCGAAGGAAGACTTTGGATGTTCAACGGCTGAAATGGTCTACGGGTCCCCTCTCCGGCTCCCAGGTGAATTCGTTGAGCCTACTGCTTCAGAGATTCCCGCAGAGCGGCTGAAACAGCTACACAGCCGCCTGGCTACGCTGGTGCCCACGCCTCCACGCTGGGAACGTAATGTGACGACTGATTCAAACGCCACGGTACCTGAACTCTTGCGAGGTGCCCGATATGTCTTTTTACGCATTGACTCCTTGAAACCCTCTCTCTCGCAGCGGTATGAGGGACCGTACCTCGTAATCGAGGCGGGGCCGAAGACCTTCAGGATCTCGCGAAATGGACAGGAATATCGCGTCTCGGTCGATCGATTGAAGCGAGCCCACGTCGATGGCACTCTGGAGATAATGCCTCCTCCCGAGCCATACTCGGGCATCAAAAGAGCCGAGGCGGAAATCGCGAACCCCCTCAGACGTTCCAGCCGCGAAGTTCGCCCGCCTAGGCATCTCGAAAATTTCGCACCTTAACAAACGTGTTGGCAAACACTGGGGGGGAGGTGTATGGCGGCTCGCGACCGCACTCATTCTGTCTATTACCTGAGAACAACGAAGAATAAATTCATTCGGTAACACGCCGACAAACCCGACACAACGTGTCCGCTTTAAGACGTAGCTCACACGCTACAGTAGGTGTCACCACGATAGCCGTAGAGGAGGTCACTGGGACTAAGAGCGGCAATTTCATCGGGATCGATAGTGTGACTCGTCATTGGGCGTCGATTCACGATTGCCTCGATGCCTGCTAAGATTACTTCAAGATCGCGGAAAAGAGGAACGGCCGTACCCAAGACCTTCCTTAGAGGCCTTTTTACCGTTTGAACCTGTCGCTCGTAAAACCCCCCACCCACGGAGCATACGGCGTGATGAACTTCCAGCTTATCATCGAGTTCGCCAGCCATTGTTTGACCTCCTGACTTGTCACGTACTCGTAAATAGTCTTCAGCTCCCGACTAGCACTTTTGAAAGGCAGACCATTATCCGAGACGATCGTATTTACGGTCGGATAACGATACGTGAATTTTCGCAGCGCTCTCAGAACCTCGAAAGTAGATTGATTAGCTGTGAGCTCTATATGAATCGCTCTCGTAACCGCACATGTGAAGAGGAGGATATAGCTCTTCGCTCGCTCTCCTGACTCTCTTCTATACCAGATGGGTCCAGCAAAATCGCAACCCGTATAAAAGAAAGGCGATGACCGCTCGACTCTGAACTTAGGGAGGTCTGCCATCGGCAACGAGGCCGACCTTCCATGGAAGATCTTGCACAGCGAACAAGAGGCTAGAACTTGTTTGGTTATATGGCGAGCCCTCAACACCAGGAAATCCTGCCTGAGATGATGAAGGACTGTCGCCACCTCACCTGAGTGATAGCATTTCTTCTCGTGGATTTCTCTGATGATTAATCTCGAGAAATTACACGATCCGGGCAAGATTATAGGAAATTTTTGATTTTCCGAAAGATCCGCCGAGTGAGCTAATCGTGAGTAACATCTGATTATGCCCTCTTTATCTTTCTTCGGATTGAGCTGGTAGAGCAGGCTAGATTTCTTCACATTACGGCAATCAGAGGTCATCTCCTCTGGGAAATAGACTTTTTGTATGAGACGTATCAAAGCTGCTCTAGCTGCCAAAAGCTCGTCGGCCTCCAAATCGCATGACTTATAGACCACTGGAGGTGAATGCACTCCGGGAGATTTTTGTTTTCCGAGGTCAGCCAGAATTTTAGCCTGCCTGGCTCGAGCCGCCAATCTTCGTATATATGCCCACAATCGAACGGCCTTTGTCCAAGACGAGAAAGATTTCTCAAAAGGAATTGGTTCAACCGGTACGCATTTCGTTGAAGTCGATGCCAGGCAGAGAGATCGGAGTGCCTCGGAATCTTCAGATGATGCCTTAGACACCGGTATTGCCGGGATCATGAAACCGGACTCAAGCTTTTCGGCCTTGAGCCATGGAGGACCCTCGAACCACAATTTTTTGACATCAGATAACGACAGATCACTGCCGCGTGAGACAATGTCCGCCGGATTTTCCCTAGATTTGATGTAACTCCAGGGCGAGTCTTTCGTTAATTCCTGAATCAAACGAATTCTGTTGGCGACGAAAGGCTTCCATCTTGCCGCATCAGATTTAACCCAGTTCAAGAGACCGGAATTATCGCTCCAATAATGGACCGAGTTCACCGCAAAGTCTATCGACAAAAGCAGGTTGTTCCCAACTTTTGCGGCAAGAAGACCGCCCAGGAGTTCGAATCTATGGATGGACCAAGGCTTAATTGGGCACACTTTTGCTTTGGCGTAAACGAAGGAAATCACCGGTGGACCTGATTGTGTCAATAACCGTAGGAAAGCCACACACCCATAAGACGCGAGACTTGCATCGCAAATTCGTCTGCTCCGCGCACAACAACAACACGTGCCCGATCGACTGCAGAGGAAAAAGCGAAAAAAAGCGATAAATTAACAGTGAAAATTACTGTGGTGGTATCTAGTGAAGTGCGAAAAAGCCCACGGAACCCAGAGACGGTAAGAAACTTTACAATATGTCTCAACAACTTTGTAATTCGTGCGAAAAAAGCACGGCTGAGGCTAAGAACGTAGCCGGCGAAGCGTGCATCGGGTGCGTGTGGATTCGAAATGAGATGAATCAGGCCCGAAATGAGAACGCACGACTGAGGGCGGCCAATGCAGACCTGGAGGAAAGACTCGAAAAACAGGTCTCGGCCAATGCCCAATTGATCGCACATTACACCGCAGAAATCTTGCGGCGTACCGATCTAGAGAAAGAGCTGCGGGAGCGAAACTTGCTGCCCTTGGGTCCAGCCAGAACATGATCGTAGGAGAGGGGGCCGAAATTGTGCCCACCTCATGTGCCTACCTGATCGGAGAGGAAATTCTCGACGGTCTATACGAAAATAAACACTTGAGTGGATTGCTCGGGAAGACATGCGTCCTGAGACCAAGCAGTGCCTGATTGCCAGGCAACTTCGAAATGGCGGAGAAATTGATCCGGCGAGGGGACGGCGGAAAAAAAGCATGTCCTCTTTGAAATTGGCAAGTCCAGTCTCCGGGACGAAACTTCCGTTCCTGGAAAGCTAAAGAACTTGGTGACCAGATCACCAATGGCCTGGGTAAATTGTTGGCCAACAAAAATGTTGCCACAATTACGTGGACGAATCTCCCAGAAAAGGGAGATTTGGCTCATCCAGCCAGTGAAGTGAACCGGGTGATAGAGGAATGGATCGAAACGCAAGATCCGGAAAAAGTGTCCCTCTTTAATTTGAGGGGCCTTTACCAAAACCGAATCTTATTTGATTCGGACAACCTGACGAAAATCGGTCAGGCGGAGGCGGCAAAAAAACTGACCGCCTGGTATGTCACCACGGTACAGCTCGATACCGAAGAGGAAGAAAACCTCCGAGCCCTGATGAAAAAAAGTAGGGCAAGGCTGCTCGAGACCGGAAAAAATAAGGCTCGAGATGAGCCTAATATAAATCGGGATCCTCAACCGTCTACATCGAGAGGAGGGGCGACAGGCAGCTACAATGCTGGCCGAGGTCGCGGACAAAC
>NW_003803462.1:0-6698 GCF_000255335.2 Galendromus occidentalis
GTACGGTACGTAGAAGGAAAAAAAAATCGAAAGTTGTACATAGCCGGACGGGCCGTACTGGTCCATGGGGAGATGTGGCCCCATGGACCCCACGGGGGGGAGATGAGGCCCCTCTCGTGGGCGCTAACTGAACAAGAGCCTCAGGCGAAACGAGCCCCGGACGCAGACAAGACCAGGTAGCGGGGCTCCCACACACGCGGGTGGGGACGCTGTCAGCGTAACGGATGTTTCATGAAGAAGAGAGGAAGAGGGAAAGCAGGTTCGGGTGATCCCGAAGTAATACCTCTTGGTAGTTCCGGGATCACTTAGAACGGAGGGTGGAGTTTTAGAGGAAATCACCTCACCGTTCGGGGCCGTAAGGTCTCGTTCGTCCGAAGGGATTTCTCCACCCGCCTCAAAAAAAAATATATATATACCGTATTCTCTCTAATAGTGGGGCACTCTCTTTTATTCGGGCACTCTCCATTAGACGGGCACCTTTTCGGAAGATGAAAATATAGAAGGGCACTCTCTAATATACAGGCACTCTCTATTAGAGGGGCACCTTTTTTGAGGAGGATAGAAAATGATTCCTTGAGAACTGCTCCTGATTGGAGAGTGATCTGATGATTGCTCCCGATTTCTTGAGAACTCCACGAACTGGTTGGGAAATAAATTGACACGCTCCACACGGCAGGCTATGGGCGGTAATCCATCTCGGTATGTTGAAATTATAGAGGGGCACTCTCTAAAATTCGGGCACTCTCCAATGTAGGGGCATGTTTCGGAAGCTCGAAAAATAGAGGGACATGCCCCACTATTAGAGAGAATACGGTATATACTCGACATCGTCTTTTTGCGCTTCTTTGATTTGTTTCACGAAATGCGATTGGACATTCTTCTGAGCTTTTCTCTTCGATGATCTCTTGGCATCCGATGCTTTCTCTTTGTCGATGCCGGCTTAGAAGGTCCGGTGTTTTCAATTCTGTCCCCGGTATGAGGGAAGTCGCGTAATCCTATGGCATAGCTGGACGCGTTAGCGGCAACTCGGAGAGGCCATTGCGGGTTGTAATTCGTCAGAGTGGGAGGTTTTCTTCCGGCTCCTCGAATGCCGCAGTATGTTCCGGATTCCAATGGAATTCTCGTCGTTTCTCCAGAAGTTCCCGCGACGGTTTAGCTATTTTTGCCAAATCCGGCACTTTCATCATGTAGTTCACTGCGCCTAGGAAACGTCTGACTTGGGCGATGTCTTGTGGCGTCGACATGTTCCGAATGGCCACTGTTTTTTCGGGTCGGCTTTAATTCCATGCCTACCAACGATATGTCCGAGAAATTCAAGCTCCGGAACCGCCATGACGAACTTCTCTTCGTTGACCGCGACGATTTCTTCCTTCAGCCTTCCGAAGAGACGTTCGAGTCTCTCGTTGAGTTCTTCCATCGTGCGTCCGTAGACAATGATAACATCTGCTTGGTTGATGACTCCCAGAAGTCCTTCCAGAATGCGATGCATTTGCCTTTGGAAATGCTCTGGTCCCGAGTTGATGCCAAAGGGAAGTCGTTTGAATAGGAAGCGACCGAAGGGCGAGATGAATGTCGTTAGATGGAGACATCTCGCATCGAGCCGCACCTTATTAAATCCACTTTTCGCATCCAATTTCGAGAACCATTTCGCGTCCCCGGTTAGCGCCAGCGACCCTCCTACCGAAGGGAGGAGCAGTCTCTCCACGAACAAACTTGTTCAACTGCATGTAATCTACACACATTCGTATTTCTCCGTTCTTCTTTGGCACGTCGAATATCGGGGAACACCATTCCGACGGGGCGCTCACCGGTTCTGTAACCCCCTCGTTTTGTGATCTTTGTAGTTCCATACGCAGCTTTTCTCTGAGGTGTAACGGAGCTCTACGAGGAGCGCTAACAGAAACCGGGCTACACGGTTCTCTGACTTTGATGCAGTACTGTTCTTTGAGGCAGCCCAACCCTTTGAGGACATCCGGGTATTTCGCCATCCACGCCGACTTTTTGTTCGCGGGGCTCTCAAGGCTCAAATTCTCGACGAATTTGATTAATCCGAGAGCTTTGATTTCCGGCACCCCCAGAAGTGCATTCCGAATTCCTTCGCAGATGTATACGGTACCCCGGATGCTCCTTGATTTAAGTCTCAATTGAGTTTCCGTTCTTCCGATGACTTCGATTTTGTGACCGCTTGCGGACAACAACTAGATGTTTGCTGATGAGTAGGAAAGACATATTCTCTTCGCTTCTTCTCTGGGGATGACGGTCACATCCGCTCCAGTATCCACCTTGCAAATAGCTTCTCGTTCTCCGGAACCGACTGCAAAAAGCAGTGAGAAACCGTTGGCGTTACTCAGAACCTCCAACGTCGCCTCCCCGTCAGCATGTACGTGGGCTCGCCATCCACCGCGTTTTGTGCGTCGGTTCCCGTCGTAATTTCTCTGACGATATTTTGTTTCTTCCGGGGGCTCTGACATCTACTTGCGAAATGTCCTTTCGCTCGACATTTGAAGCAAGTAGCATTCTGAGCGAGGCAGTTATGATTCATTCATTCAATTCTTGTCTACCCGATCGATTTCCATGGGTTCTCCGGCGCCATTGCTGTCTTGGGAGCTGATGCCTATTGAAATTCGAGACCCGCCTCAACTACTCGTTGTTCCGATCGAGTCGATTTATAATAATAATTCACCTTTATTCGGAGAATAAAGGGGGTGGTTTAGTAAAGAATATAAGTACAGACTTGAGAGTCTCGTCACCCTCCATGATTCTTCTAACGAAACGCCAGGCGTAGAGATTATTGACGCTGGACGTTCTAGCAACAGATTTACATTTGATGCCGTAACCTCTCCTCGAACGAGTCCGGTAAACATCGAAGAAACGGTCGAGGAGGTCGGCCCTGGCAAGTATGGATATGAATCTTTCATCGCAGGACTCGAAACGAGAACGGATACTAGGAAAAGCAGGGACTCCTTGAGGACCACATCCCCAAGCGAGTCGTCGCAGAAAACGTCTCTGGACGCTCTCGATAAGGTTGAGGTATTCTTCCTCGTCGGGGAAATACACCGTGGAGCAGTATAGGATTTTTGGTAAAACGAGGGCTTTGAATAATCGTAGATAGACATTCGGATTGCGGATAAGGAAATAACGGAATAAAGTGTTAACAACAGACATGGAAGACCTGACAGTTTCGGCAACATGGATTGAAAATCTGAGATCCACCGAAATCCAAACATTAAGGTCTTTTGTGGTAGAGTGATTCGGCAACGGCTTGTCGTCGATGAAATAGACATGGGGGCACCTGGATGATTGGAGAGCGAGGCACTTCGAGGGAGAGAGGAGCATATTTCCACTGCACCAGTCAGCTATGCAGTCGATGGCAGTCTGCAGAGAGCCCCTGTCCGCGGATGACTTGACCGACGCATAAAGCTTGAGATCGTCTGCAAATTCAAGGTACTTCACATTTGACGGGAGTTCCATTCCTATGTCGTACACGTATATGGAGTAGAGTAGTAGAGTAAGGGGGACCGGGAACCACCCTGGGGAACACCGCTGGGCGCAGAAGTGAGAGGACTGAGAGGACCATCCACGTTGACGCTGAAGACTCTATCTTTGAGATACGAGGCGCACCAACTGTTGATCGATGGATCGATGCCGAGGAATTCCATCTTACGCAGTAATATGCCGTGATCGACCCGATCAAAGGCAGACTTCATGTCGAAATATATGCAATGTAGCTGACCGCCAGAATTTCGGATTTCTGCCCAATCCTGTAGCATGAGGGTCAGTTGGGTAGCAGTAGAACGGCACTTGACGGAGCCGTGTTGTGCGTCATCGGTGAGGAGATTTTTGTTCAGGAACCGTTTTATATGACCAGCCAATAGTTTCTCCATTATACCATAGCATATCGAAGTTAGAGAAATTGGTCTGTAATACTCAACAACGGTCATAGACCCTTTTTTATGGATAGGAGTCACAATGGCACGTTTGAAGGCCCGAGGAAGAGTCGATTCGAACGACTCCTTGTAGATGATCAAGAGGGGTTCGCTCAAGAATATAGCGAGCTTCTCGAGGAATATTGGTGGTATACCATCAGGAGTACTACTCGTCTTTGGTGTGAGATTGCACAGTAGATCGTGTATCCCCTCTTCGGTGAATTCTGGTGGGCGGTCGGGGTATGGCACGTGAGAAAAGCGATTGAGTTCGGCGCGACGGGTGCTTCCAGATGAATCGAAGGCGATTGCGAAGCGGTCAGCGAAGAGCCTGGCTTTGTCTCGTGGATCGTCAACTATTATTCACTTTTCGGGGGTTCTCAAGACACAGAAGATATTAGCAGCAGCACCAGAGCATCAGAATATAACTAGTGCCCAGTAATCTTTATTGAAGCGGAGCACGTTCATATACGAGTACTGAAGTACAGGAAAGGGAACCAAGACTGCGTAGGAGTCTGGCTAAGCGTACTGACAACGAGCACGGGAAAGAAAGATTTCAACAGCCCCCGTTCACGTGATCGTGGTCTTGAGTATCCTATAAGCCAGTCTCAGTTATAGACATCACAATAAACTGCTGGGATACATGATCGACCGAATCTTTTGAATAGAGTGATCCAATCTCGATGAATTCCACTCTGGAAGCTATCAGACAATTTACCTATTGAAGGAAATAGGTTTCGAATTTTGATAGATGACTGAGGATACTCTTCAGTATCGGAGATCGTGAGATGGCACTTCTGGAGCACACCACAGTTGAATAAGAACAGCAGGAGTTGACGAAGCAAATATGACTGAATCCTGTCAGTATTTTATTGAGGGAATCACTGAGTCTTATATACAGCAGAAGAGAAAGGACACATTCTGTATAAACTGTATAATCTATAAAACCACGTGTTTCCCTATATGGAATGTTTTAAATGAGGCCGGGCTAGTGGGTTGTAATACAGCCGAGTAGGCTGAGTAGCTAAGAAAGGCAAGGCAAGAGTGGGAAAGAAACCTTGGATAGAAAATTAGTCAGAAATTCTATCATTCTCTCCCTTTTTCCACTCTTCTATTATCTTGCGGGTTAATTCGACCTTCTTATCTGAAACGGGCAGAAGAAGTAAGTTCATAGGGCATAATTGGCGCTGCTGAACTTCCGGGGAGAAGTTGCAGTTTACCTCCTCAGAGTATATAAGGAGGGGCTGCAGAGCCCCCTTTTTGCGTTTGCCACAGAGACTAAGGTCTCCGGGTCGTTCTCAGTCGAAGAAAATTCCAGTGCCGAAGGTTGACAAGGTTAAACCGCGAGCGTAAGTTTTCTTTTGTTAATCGTTTAACCAAATCTCAGATTAGGTCTTGATCACTGTTATCTGACCCTTCTATCTGATAGCCATGGTAGAAACAGCTGATTTTTCTTATCCCGTGTGGCAGGAAAGAATACGAAGATTTTGCGACCATGTCGAAAAATCCCTACTGCCCCGAAGCTCAATCGACCCAAGTCATCCCGGTGTGTATGTCGAGTGCAACTGGATTCTAATTTGTTTTATAGATCCGAAATTATATCTTGAGCTTGAAGTGATCATATAATATCTCGATTAGCAGGCGATGAAGTACGACCGCTACAGCCAATCAATAATTGGGAAAAAGAACAACGATATCTCCGGGCTCAGGTCGAACTTTTGTTGCCAAGCTGTCAACAAAAGTTGACCTTCCCTCCGTACCGGCGTTGAGCGAGACCCCCCCCGCAACAATCGACGTTGTGCACCAGGACCTCCCCGCAG
Organism: Galendromus occidentalis; assembly: GCF_000255335.2. NCBI lineage: Eukaryota > Metazoa > Arthropoda > Arachnida > Mesostigmata > Phytoseiidae > Galendromus > Galendromus occidentalis. Next base: position 5,744 of record NW_003803462.1, read on the forward strand.
TCGCATCAGATTGCATGACCGAGGCGCCACTCTCTCCACTTTCGGAGATCTCCGTGCAAGCACCCGCCGTCGTGAATCAGGCAGAGCCCTCAACCCCGACACGGTCAGCATTATTCCACTACGACGGAATATACTCCACTGGAGTTTTGCTGAACCTCTTTGTGTTTCTAGTCATCGTGACGGTTGTCTTCTTCGCCGCACAATATCTCGCCGTCGCCGACGTTCCACCGAAACAATCACGATCGTGGAGGAGTACACCCCCCGAATCCCACATCCCATCCGCATCCGCTCCACCATCGCCGACGACGATGACGACCACCTCGCCGACACCGACACCGAACTCGAATTCGTTACCCGAGCTCCCCGATCTCATACGCCGACTCTCTCCCCGCGTTGAAGCAGTTGCTTCCGTGAAGTTCGAGACGACCGCGACTACGACGACCGAACCGACCCCTCCGACCACCGTTCCGCCCCCCCGTACGGAGAGCATATTGTATGCTCGAATCCGGCACGACGCGTGCTATCAGATCTCCGCCTTTTATTTTTGTTCGGTTACACCCGACATATGCATTTATTCTCCGCGGGACCTGACAAATTACGAGGATGTTAAGGGTAAGCTCGTTGGAGCCCCCAAGGTGGAAAATTCCACAGAGAAACTTTTTTTAATCCATTGTGTCCGGATGCTGTTTACAGCGCATTTGATTTGTAAGATAAAAATGATCTCGGGGTCACTACCCCCTTTCTCTTTATGAAAGAACCCAAGCGTTTTTACTTATTCTCTCTGTATTGGTTCAACAGTCTCTTGGTAGGGACTTTCTGGATTGGGGATCCGTTCGTAGTCGGATCTTGACGGCATTAGCCGTCGTAACAGAAACAGATTTAGTGTTGAGCACAACACAGTTGTGATGAGAAATAGGATGGACAGTCCTATGAAGATACCCGCATGGGTTTTTCC
>NW_003803463.1:0-1020 GCF_000255335.2 Galendromus occidentalis
CACGATCAACGCCTGCATGGCGTTCTCCGAAGACTCCTAGAATGGGGTTTCCACTCGCGTTTGGAAAAATGCACTTTCGCCCGGAGCGAAGTCAAGTATCTGGGCGTGATAGTTTCGCGAAGGGGTATTGAAGCTGACCCAAAGCGAATTTCGGCAATTCAAGCAATCTCCGATCCGACGAACAAGAAAGAAGTTCGTTTCCTGCTGGGCCTCGTGAATTACTACGGCAAATTCGTGCCACATCTACACACGTACAAGGCCCCTCTCGAGAAGTTGCCTCCCAATGACGTGACGTTCGAGCGGACTGAAGAACACAGCAATTGCCTCTCAGAAATCAAGAAAGTTCTAGCCGGCCCTCTCCTGCTCGCGCATTACGACCCACGACAGACGCTCGTGGTTGCTGCCGATGCGAGTCCCACGGGTATTGGAGGGGTGCTTCCGCAACGCTTTGCGGATGGTAATGAGAAAGCCGTGTTTCATATGGCTAAATCTCTGAACAAAGCACAGAGGAACTACAGTCAAGTTGAAAAAGAAGCTCTGGCATCGGTGACAGCGGTAGAACGTTTCAAACGGTTCGTTCGGGGTCGTCATTTCTGATGAATATTGTCCGTTTCACCTTCCGCTCTAGATACTGAAGACCTCAGTCTGTAACGGTCACTGACCGGTCACCACTTAACCCGTTCACAGTGTTTTCAGCATGACCCATATTCGGATGCTCTTCTGTGCTCAACCCTTTCCTGTGACTCGCTATATATAAGGACAATAAACCTCAGCCAGCTAAGGGGGAGCCCAAGACTGACTTTAGCATTCCGTGTGATCATTCTAGCCGAGGTATTAACGAGATACGTATATCTCTTCACCGTTATCAGCACGAGTTGCTCAGAAAGATAAGTGATACCGTGAACCGAAGTGAAGTGTCCATCCACAATGTCCAATCCTTCGACTTCGAGAGAAAACCCCCTCTACGGCTACGTCCAAGTTGGCGAGGACGACGACGGCGGAAACACCCCGGTATGCGAC
>NW_003803464.1:0-2808 GCF_000255335.2 Galendromus occidentalis
TCGCGAAGCGCCAAAGATACTGAGGCTCTGGATACGAGCTGCTCGTTCCGCTACCTCTGTTTTCCTTCTGTTTATCTCTGTTCGCGCGCCTCTAGATGGCTGCGCCGCGACGTCGCAGTGGTGACGTCACGCGAGACCGACAGTACCTGACGCGGTTACCGGGGGACCCGAAGTTACAGATATTTATAGTCATTGGCATAGTATTCCTAGGACATAAATAATTCACACTAGATTCCCAGATCACTACGCTGCTGAATCACGGATACATCCCGTCTTTCGGAGGGAAACCCCGAGGGCGCCCTCAGACGGGAGCTCTCGTAATCTCATCTCTGCGCGCTTCCAATATCTCGTCTGGAGCGCATGTGACACTCCCACCAACGCTAATCTACTGATTGGGGTTTAAACTTAACACAGAACAGAAAGTTTTCTTCTCATGAAACATCATTCAGTAATAATTTTTTCCTAGAAATTTAGCTTCTGCTCGGAGAGTCTCGTACATTCGACTGTGGTTCCCGAGTCGTCGCATTTACCTACGTGGCATGCAGTGGTTCCCTCGGAATAAATTCTATTCTCATGAACTCTTCAATCTCGACCCGAGTAAAGCACACTTCCCCGAGATGTACCCGGTACCCCAGACTTCACTTTCGCCGAGCTCCGAGACCGGAATCTCCGGAACACGCTTGTGTCCCTTTCCCGTGAGAGAGATCGACCCTTCCCCCCGGAAATTCTACTGTACTGAATCAGTACTGCGAATTTTCGAATCAACACCTTTTCCTCTTTTTAGTCGCTTCGAAATACATTTTTTTTCTTTTCAATTGCATGAGCAAACGGGAGATCCTCCAGGAGACCCTTTTTAAATGAATTTGTATGTATCCATTGAGTTCGACTCAGACTGTTTTCTATAGAACATTGCTGGCTTCTTCAGCTTGGCCAATTCCCAATGGATATATTGAGTGGATTGGGCGCTTGAGAATCTTCCTGTCTCCTCTCATGACCATGCATGATCGTTTTCTGAGATCTGTTCTCTCGCCACCGAACACGTTGACTACTCTGCAGAGCGGCCAGAACCCACGCGACGGACTCGGGTCTGCCATCAGGCACACGTCGCCCACATTGAGCTCATTCGGAGATGCTGGTTTGGTCTCAACTGCGTTCCTCAACTGACCCAAGTACTCGAGTCGGAATCTTTTCCAGAACGCCTTCATGACGGCCTCTTGGCGTTTCCACGCTTTCGACATAATTATCGGCATGTCCCGGTCGCTGACTTTCAAGTTGACCATCGAAGTATCTGGGAACCTGGCTCTTGCGTTGTATCCATTCACCAGATCCGCTGGGCACAGTGCTCTGACCTCACACTCACTGGATGGAAGCGCTGTTATTGGTCTCAGATTGACGCACAGCTCGATTTCCGACAGGATTGATTCCAACTCCCGAAATCTTGGTATATTCGTTCCTAAGATTTTCCGGAGTGGACGCTTTATGCAGCCCACCAAGCGCTCCCACCATGCTCCCTGCGTCGCACAGTGGGGCAGAATGCGAAAATAGGAGGAAAAAATTCAAGTCAGCGATTCCGCTTTTTGGGCGACGAACATCCTCATCGACTCCTAGAAACTCGGGAGGCACATCAATCTTGTCGATATTTTGATCCACGAGGGCGTAACGAACAGCTGGAGTAGCCCTGAAAACGCCACCCGATCCAGACGATGAAGTGGTCGTTGGAGTGCTCCGCGGAAAAACACGAGATCAGCTGTCGATATGGAAAAAGAACTTACCAGTGAACTTGATTGAGTCGAGATCAATGTTCAATGCAACATCCGGGGACAATATAAGATCTTTGAGATACCTAGTGAATTTCATGAAGACTTGTCATTTCTTCGGGATATGTGTCAACTTTCACATAGGTAGAAGTACACGCTCTCCCTGAGTCTTCCTCCAGGGAGGAGCTGAAAAATGCTCTCCGATCTCTCTTCTTCCCGATTCAGTTCTCAAACCCTGCTTTTTCGATGCAGAAATTGAGTCCTGGAATCTCTCGCAGGTGTGCAAATCGAAGTGTCTCGCTTTTACTCGCGAAATTAGATCTCCTCGAGAAGGTTTTGTTCGCCCGAGTGAAGCTCGAGAGTGCTATAATTGAGGACTCCCCGTCATTAAGACGATCTTTGAGTAAACACGCATCCAGCTTCAGCCGGAGACACAACGGAAGTTGTCGTAGCCGTACAACTTTTGTGGAGAAGAACGCCAAAAGGCTCGGTCAAGTTCCCATCATTCTCATGGTTCATACGGTTCGCCTCGAATTCATCCCGCCGGACCCGAGGGTTGGGCGCTCTCATCATCACCCCCTTATCGGTGAGCTTGGACGATTTGAAAAAAACAGCAAAATAATTTTTTCAACCTATTTTCGCATTCTGCCCCACTGTGCGTCGGTGCTCTTTCGGTGATGAACTCCCAACGAATTTTGGACCTTGCCAACAACTCCTGAGCCTCAGCCGATTTGATGTTGCTGTATGCCATCTCAAGCTCTTTCTCCGCTCGCCTGAACGTAGAACCGTTGTCTGAGATGATGACCTTGACAGCTGGGTGACGGTTTATGAATCGCCGTAAGGTAAGCAGGAACTCGTATGTTGACATGTCCGGGACAAGCTCCAGCGTTACCGCTCTGGACACTGCGCATACAAACAACGCGATCCAGGCCTTCGTCTTCTTTCCTTCGCTGTCCCGCACCATTATCGGCCCTGCGAAGTCACAGCCCGAAAACTCATATGCCTTGACCTCCTCAATTCTGAATGCCGGTATTGGAGGTACGACCTCGCC
>NW_003803465.1:0-2464 GCF_000255335.2 Galendromus occidentalis
AACACAACTCCTCCGAACAATAGTACTAACTCTCAAGGGATCCCGCCACGAAGCCGATTCAGGGCATACGCTCCAGACCAAGTTCGACTCCCCGACGACCGAGGCTTGCGATGGATGTAGTCTACAGCCTTCTTATTACCGACTTGATCATAGTGAGCCTCATGATTCCTCAGCAGCCGGATGCGCGGCAGGCGTCGAGATGAAGATAGGGTACGTACCACTCGATAGGGACCGTCTGTGAACAGATGGAGTCGGAGACCATATGACGACTCTCTTCCTGCGCCGTCCAAGGGAGCTGGACATACTCTGGGGTCGACCATCACCGATGTGACCTCTGTCGAACAATAGCTTCGATGTGACCAGGAGGACATACCCTCCACCCAGGCAGGGAGCGCCCTTCGGAATTCGGACGTATGCCTGGCGGACGAGTACAACAGCCAGGAAGCGGTGTCCATCAGCGTCCTGCTCGCATTTACCAACGGGTTCGGGGCAGTCCTATTCACACAGCCCGAATCGTCTCCCATGAGAAAAATGCGTAAAATACGACCCTCAACTTCCTCAAGACTAAGAAACAGGCATGTATCATCCATACGGCTTGAGTTAGCCGGCCGTCGGCAGTGCTTCGCGAAACTCCTGTCCGAAATGCGCGGGAACCTCACCACCGGTTTCACCTTCGATCTATCAGCTATCTCGCGTGTTATCAGGACGGTCGCGGAACGAAGCAACCCTCTATAAAGCTGCGGCAATGCGCTCCACAGGTGCACTTCAGAGATCGCTTAGCAAGTCATCCATGAGGTACCAAATCCCGGAATGGGGCTGCGCCGAGAGAGACGCGAAACAGCGCGGGAACCGCGAGAATGAGACGCGCTTGCGCGGCGTGCCACAGCCGTTATGAAAACATTGATTTCGAGTTTTTTTGTGCCTCGTGGTTCGCTTAGCACGTAAGTAAGAAAGATCAATACGTCGAAAATCCGAAACTCCTAACTTGTGGTGGACAATCTCTTCGATTCTGTTGGAACTTTGTCCCATTGGCTCACATGACTCACAAGGGCGTCGGAAAGTGAATGACACGAATATCTTACCTTTCGAGGAGAGATAGCATCAAGGGCGTGACACTCTGTAAACCGACTTGCTCCACCTGATCGCCTCTGCTACTCCGTAGGATGACCCGCTATCGCGGAGCGATTGCGATCGACGGAAAGCTCTGTGAAGCTCTCGATCGGGGAGACTATGTTTTATTAGGAGAAATCGCTACCTGACCATGAGACGTGTCACGCGCTTCGAGACAGCGAGGGGAGGCGCCTCATCCCGTGAAGGTGAGACGGGGACGGGGGACGGGCCGCAATTATTGACATACCTGCTCTTTCACGTATGGAAACGAGGACATCCAGCGCAGTCCGAGTATGCAGGACCGAGCACCGAGAAAGCAAAATGAGCAACAGAGGACGGCATACCAGCTCAGTTTTGAGCCGGGAAGAGCGCGCCGAAATCCCAGAACATCCGGTCATCGATCAGAGGCCACGGAAAGATTCCTCGTCGTTCCAACTGGGGATCAACACCGCCGCTATCTGTGGAGGTAACCCACCATTGGCAATGGACGTCTCGTGGAAGAATGGAGAGGGTCGTATCGCTGGATGATGGCAGTTGCCTGCGAACCAGACAGGGCCTCAAATTGAACTCGAAGCGCGCAGTGGGGGTTCTTGAAACGCCGACTCAAACAACGAGAAGGAAAAAAAGGAGAAGTGTCACGTTCGAAACTTCAAGATCTCTTGTGAGCGAGATCGGATGGATAATAATCGGAGAGATGGTCATTGTTTCGGACCCTTGGCCTTCTCCGGAGGCACTTAAAGACCGACTGATCGCTTCTACATCATGAGTCACTTGGGTCGATCTCCCATTAGGGAGTCAATGCAGTAATCGTCGTGAGAAGAGCCATAAATTGAGCTTCAGCCGCTTAAGCTCCGGAATCAGCGCTCCCCAGAGGTGCGTCGGTCGCTTGGCAGACATTCATTTTCTTCGACGGGAAGATTCGGAAAGATTTGCCGGAGTCTCATCTGACAGCAGAGTACCACAGACCTTCAGGTCGATGCTCCCAGCGTTTGCTACCTTCACTCGAGGACTCGTCCATACTAACGGTGATGTCTCCGACACTGCCCGCCGAGTTTTTTGTTCCCTTGACGGCTAGCGCGGCTCTACGGTAGTTTAATGAAGACTCCGGAACGATTTCCCCTCGTCTGAATTTCTGCATGGTTTATCCGCTCCCCTTCAACTCTCGGGGAGAATCAAATTAAATCGTCCGCTATTCCAGGATTCGGCTTTATCCGAATCGCTTAGCCGGCTCAGAGTTACGGCTTGCTCGCGCAAGTCTACCATACTGCAGATTCGGCTGGCGAACGTTAGAGCATCGGCCGTGTGAGTAAAAGTCGGAGGACCTGCTCGAGCGGTTCTATGGCGACCAGAGATC
>NW_003803466.1:0-1625 GCF_000255335.2 Galendromus occidentalis
CACAAACCAGAATCGGCAATATGAGACCCAGACGTGGGAGATTCTCCAGACGCCCTCAAAGGCAAAAATCGATCCGAACCAACTCTGCGCAGCAAATAAGTCAGAGACATGAGACTAGATCTCGGACGACCATCAAATGCTACAACTGTGGCCTGATGGGGCATTATCAGAGAAATTGTCGCCGTCCCAGAAGGAACCAACAGGGAAACACGAGCAACAGGCCGAGGGCCAATGTGGCTGAAGCACTGGTGGTCACAAGGTCGATGCTCAATGCAAACCCCAATATGTTTCTTGTGGACAGTGGTGCGACACATCACATTTTGAATTCCAAGAAATGGTTCTCTGTGGATGACACAGTGAGTCGATAAGAGGTCTGGATGGCCGACTCTCTTCACTCGCGCCACCAGACCTGAGAGACGCCCAGTCATGTTCGCGGCCCCATCGGTGCAAACACCGATGCAATTTTTCCACGGGATACCTCCCTCCTCGGAATACTGATCAAGCACGTGGAATATTTCGGAACCACTCGTTCGCCCCGGTATCTCGAGCGAACACAGTAACTTCTCCAACATATCGCCTTTGTAAGCGATCCTCATGAAAAGGGTCAGCAGAGCTTTGTTGCTTATATCTGTTGACTCGTCTAGCTGTATGGCTCACAAGGATGATTTTTCCACCAAATTCACGATCCTCGATGTCCTCAGCCATGTGCTCAATCCGTCGTTCGATTGTATTGCGGGACATGGCGATCGCTCCCAACTTCTTCGTCGAGTTGACGCCGAGAACTTCTCGGGAAGCTTCCAAGTTATTATACAAAGCTTCACGAGACCTTCTCTGATTGCGTAAGGTTTTTATTCTTGGCTATATGTAGAGCGATCAAGCATGAGGCGCTCAATAGGCGTTCGTCACCGCTTGTCATCCTCGCTATAGAATGAGTAGAAATGTTCGACGCCCCTCCTTTTCTTCCTTCCATCCGTGTCGCGGCATACGTCCCCCTCCTGTCCGATCCCCCAGCGTGGGGCGCCGCTCCGTCGTGGATTGCTCCTCTTCGCTTGATGTTTCAGAACTTTCTCCCACTGTCTCCCCGCTGGTTCCCGAGTCATTCCTGACCGAGCCCATCGAAGACTGCGACATATTTGAACCGATCAGATCTCCTCCAATCGGCGCGTTCTCAGGGTCAACTCCTGCTCTTCCATTCGTATTCGTTAAGAAAACCGGATGTTCGTCTGTTGTTTCTTACTCATTCTGAAATGAAGGCACGATGGAATCGATGGACGATAGAATCGGTGGACGATGGACGATGGAATCGATGGACGATGGAATCGATGGACGATGGAATCGATGGACGATGGAATCGATGGACGATGGAATCGATGGACGATGGAATCGATGGACGATGGAATCGATGGACGATGGAATCGATGGACGATGGAATCGATGGACGATGGAATCGATGGACGATGGAATCGATGGACGATGGAATCGATGGACGATGGAATCGATGGACGATGGAATCGATGGACGATGGAATCGATGGACGATGGAATCGATGGACGATGGAATCGATGGACGATGGAATCGATGGACGATGGAATCGATGGACGATGGAATCGATGGACGATGGAATC
>NW_003803467.1:0-1109 GCF_000255335.2 Galendromus occidentalis
ATGCAGTCTACGAGCCCTGACCAGGAACGTCAGAGCGTTTCCTGATCGGGGATTCTGGTCTCGGAGTCGACGGAAGGATCCCGATTTTCGGTCCGCGAGTCGCTTGCTAGCTGGATCGGACTGGTCGACGAAATCTACGTCGACGGTACATTCAGTCTGGCTCCCAAGCTCTTCCAGCAGGTGTTCGCAGTCTTGGCGGAGCGCTCGGGATTCGTCGTTCCTGTGTGCTATGCACTCCTCCCAAACAGGAGCCAAGCCACTTACACCAGAATGGTCGAAGTCCTGCATCAAGAAAGGCCTCAGTTCAATCCGATCCGAATTTCGGTCGATTTGCTCGGATGATCCCGCCGAAACACATCAATACCGCGATGAGCGAACTAACGCCCGAATTGCCAGAAGAGCTGATGCCTGTGATGAACTATTTCGACGATAACTACATCGACCGGTTGATCGGCGCAGAAATCGTCCGCGCCCCTGCTCGCTTCCCCATCGCGATGTGGTCCGTCTACCAACGGACAGTGGACGGTGAAGCTCGGACGAACAACTTCGCCGAAGCAGCCCATAGACGTTTGCAGAGCGGGTTTGGGGTGGATCATCGGAAACTCATAGACGGTATCCGGAAAGTTCAACAGAGACGAGATGTAACTTATGCTAGATACGTCGCAGGTCACAATCCAGAACCGAAGCGCAGTGAGTACACCTCCGCCGATGAGCGAGTTCTCAAAATTGTGAGAGAATTTGGTCAGAGGACCACGGTGTACCACCCGCGTGGGCTGGCACGGAATTTCAGGATGCAGGCATCGAACAACGGGCCGCAGACTGCTCCTGAATCGCCGAAGTCAGAGTAACTTGATACGTCTAGGCCTCGCTCGTCCTCATTTCAATACGTATAGATAAGCCTAAAGACTCGCTCATCCCGAATAGTATTTGAGCGGAGAATTCGAGGACCTAAGTTAAAGAATAGGATGCGCCTCCGATGCCGTCCGTGTTCGTATCGAGCCCGCGCGTCGCCAAGGCATTGAACTCCAGTGAGGCGGACATCTGAGAAAAATGGGAATTCGAGATTACGAGCTTGGTTGAGATCTGCACGATGTGCATTCGATTTCGTG
>NW_003803468.1:0-3632 GCF_000255335.2 Galendromus occidentalis
GAATACACAGAGATGCAATCTCACGAGAGGGAGATACCACAGTGAATTTTATTCGAAATGTTAGGTCTTTTATACCTAGGCAGGAGTCTAAGCTCCTCCTTACATGTCCTGATCCGTACATACATATACATAGGATAAGGCTACCTAGGTCTATCATAAGTAGCGTCCTAGAATGCTATTGGGTGTATCTAGCATGTGGGGTGCTAGCCCAATTTCGTACTACCTCAAGGGTATCATGCTAGAGTCGTAACTTCGGGTATAACCCCGGTGACTCACGTATTTTACTACTGTCACGGGTATATGGCCCCGTGGGTTGGTATGAGTCATAGTCCTAGTACGGAACGAGGACTAGTAGTTTTCAGTTTCTACCTAAACCTCAACAGGTCCGAACCTCAAAATTCCCTTCACACCGGATCTTCGCTCGGAGAGACTCTCCGGTTCTACTCGGACGCGGATTTTGCCGCCTGTAAAGAATGAATGAATGACACCTTTATTGTCAACAAACAAAAAGGGGGGGGGTGTTTTAGTTAGACGGTCTGCGCATTGGTTTGGCATGTAGCTTCCTCGCTATACGCCAAGCAAATTGATCAGTCAAGTCGACTCACGAAGTGGGAAGACTGGACTGGAATTCCACGAGTAAGGTGAAAGCGTTCATCGAGGGATAGATAGCGATTGTGATCCGGCGGCGACTAGGCGGTCTTTAAAGAAAATGAGTGGAGTAGCGTCGTCGTCGTGACGGTTGGTCTCACTCGTTGGGCGACGCGCGGAGAGTTAGTTTTTATCTAAGTCGCTGCCCTTTTGCGAACTGTACCTAAACGTGGCGAATTAAAGGTAGCTGAAGAAACGTTGTGAATGCGTCGTTTATTATCTTATGACAATTTTTGGTTTGACTCCGTTGTACCATACGGGCTTGTATGTATGTACATGGTTGATTAAGTTAACACCGCATAGGTTTACCCTGCGTTTCGTAGAATTGATACTATTCCATGTGTATATCACTTGATCCGATTACTGCGGACCTGACGCCGTACTGGCGAGTTGACTGGTAGCTTATGAGATCAGGAGTTGGCTGGTAGCTCATGAGATCAGGTTACTTTTTTCCGGTAGATTTTCCGGAGCCGTGTTGTTGTGAGCTTAGTTTCGCGAATCTCCTGTGAGGAATAGATGGAATGTGTGAGTTTGTTGGGTGGGTCTGGGTGGGATCCCTCGATGAACGCTTCCACCTTACTCGTGGAATTCCAGTCCAGTCTTCCCACTTCGTGAGTCGACTTGACTGATCAATTCCACTTCGACGGTTCCATCGTTCATCGAGGGATAGATAGCGATTTTACCGTTGTGTCATGAGCACGGCGGAGGACATGGCCGATGTCGCGGGTGGTCGAAAGTAATGGTTGTAGAAGGTGGAAGCCCGGGACCAACGCGCTGTTTGCAGAATTTCGGATACATTGACACCCCGTAAATGGGACGCGGTTGTTGCCGCGCTCCGTGTTGAGTGTGCCGAGTATATGGAAATGTCGATGCCCGCGGCCAGGAGAATATTCTTCATCCAGCGCGCTAAAGTGTCTTTGGAAGCGGGCCGGAAGGGTTTGCGGGATGTGAGAAATAGTTTGTCGATAGCTTGGCGTGAGGGTTCTGTAAGTGATACGTATGCGTCGAGCGTTTTTATCGGACAACGAGACTCGTTCTCAGGGTAAGCTCTGACTATGAGTGTAGGGGAGTGATGGCCGGGTCTGCTTGTTTTCGTTAGTCCGCGGGAGTAGGCAAATTCCCATTGGAACGTGTCGCGAGTGAGTGGCGGATAGCTCAAGTCCGCGATCTCGCCGATTCTTGCTGCTGACGTGAGCAATAAAAGAAGTAGCGCGCGGGATGCTGCTTGTTGTATTGATAGTGTTTCAGGTGGTCCCCAAGTATCTGAGAATGCGAGTACTGTTTCGACATCCCCATATAGCAGGGCGAGTTTTTGTTGGCGGATGTAGCGTTAAATATCCCTCTCATTAGTCGCCTTATGGTAGGATGATTCCCCACTTTGAAAGCTTCGATCGGCGGTAGTTTGTATGATAAACAAGAGCGGTATGTGTTCACCGTGGAATAGGAGTATCCTTGAGTGGCGATATGCGCCAAGAAGTTGCAGATTTGCTCTATAGTAACGCCAATGAGAGGGGTATGTCGTTGTTGACACCAACGAAGCCAACGATTCCAAGCGAATTTGTATGACGATCTTGTGCTTTCTCGGATAGACTGTTCCAGAAATCGCGTTGCTTCTGCGGACAGGTTAGAGGTGCCAGGCGCCAAACGACTAATCGTAATTTGTTGTTTAAGATTAGTGGGTGGGGCTCTCCTTTGTGGTCTTGTAGCAGGTCGTCGAATGTCGGGATTAGGAGAGGACGTGCGATGCAGCGTTGCAGTAGCCGGGGGAAAAAAGGCTGTGTGGGCCAAAGTGGGCAGATTAGAGATAGTTCACATGATGGGAAGAGGTCTAGGTGGGAGAGGCAGCGATCTACCAATTTGAACGGGGGAAACGCGTATAGGTTGTTCCACATGTCCCATTTCGATAAGAAAGCATCCATGCTGAGTGCGAAAGGATCTCTGATCCAACTGATGTAAGGAATGATTTTGTAGTTCGTGAAATCCGCGAACAGATCGATGTCGAAGGGGCCCTGAGCTGCGTCTAAGCGTTTGAATATAGCGTCGTGCAGTGAGAAGCTATGGTTGTCGCATGTTGTTCTTGACAATAAGTCAGCCCTGTCGTTGCATGTTCCTGGGATATGTGTAGCTTTCAGAAATATGTTTCTTTCGAAGGCCCAGGCCCAGAGTGACCTTGTTAGCGAATTTAAGGTTGAGGAGTGTAGCGAGCCGAAGTTATTAACGCAATGCATTGCAGTTGTATTGTCGGTCCGAATAGCGATCGTTGTGTCTTTTTGGTCATCGGCTAGTTTTTGTACCGCCAGGAAAATGGCTTTAAGTTCTAGCGCGTTGATGTGGAGATTTTGATCGTGTATGTTCCACGTTCCCCCGGACGCTCGTTGTCCACACCAAGCGCCCCACCCTTTGAGAGAGCTGTCTGTCGTTATTTCCAGTGAGACAAGTGGTAATTTTATAGGTCCGACCGCTATCATGTCTAGGTTTTCGGACCACCATATGAGGTCTTCCCGACCAGTGAGGGGTAAAGGCACTTCCGAGTCGAACGCACAGTTCTGTCGGGTGCTCTTGGAAACAAGTGAGGCCAACGACGAACAATGATATCGCAGAGATCGAACGATCGTGGTTAGTGCGTTCAGCTTGCCCAGTATGCGGTACAGCATTCGAAGTGTGATCCTTTGAGTTGCCAACAAAGTGATGATGTCTTGTTTTATCTGGTGACGTTTGTCTGTCGGCACCGACAGTTGCATCGTGGATGAATCGAGGTTATATCCGAGGAAGGTGACTTGGTCTGTCGGTTGTAGCGCGGATTTGGTTAAGTTTACCGTATAGCCTAGCGATTGCAATAAGTTTATGGTACGATCGACATGGGCGTGAAGTCGTTTGGCGGAGTCGCCAATGAGCAAAAAATCATCAAGATATACAATTAGGGTTATGCCTTCTTCCCGTAGCTTCGCTACTACCGGTTTAAGCAGTTTCGTGAATACTCGTGG
>NW_003803469.1:0-3079 GCF_000255335.2 Galendromus occidentalis
TGTTGCTGCTGCTGCTGCTGTGTTGCTGCTGCTGCTGCTGCTGCCACTGCTGCTGCTGCGGTCGTTGGTGTAGCAGCTCAACGAGACGATCGATTAGTCGTTGTTGTTGTTGTAGCTGTTGTTGTTGTTGTTGTTCTAATTGTTGATGGTGGCGGATCGAGCCTCGCAGAAAATCTCTCTCTGCTTCTAATTGTTCGATTTGTCGCTGCAAGGATGAAAATGTCCGTTTGAGGAGGGATTGAGGCCGCGACTTGTCATTTCGTACATTCGGCGAATCGACAAGCTTCGATTGCAATGGACGTAGATGCCCCAAATCATGTACAATCATCTCAAGAATATTTCCATCTGAATGTATCTATGCGATTGCAGAACTCAGACGGGAGACGGAGCAGGGACAAGACACCTGGCTCGACCAAGGAAGAGCTTTAATTTTTCCTGATTCCTTTTTGTCTTCGAACGGATTGGCGAACCCGGATAGCTTCTACGTGGATTAAGTTCGAGAAAGAGGAGGATTCGACTTCAGATGAGACGGAGCCGGGGCAAACTCGGCGCGAAGGACAGTGAGACGCCGGCCGCTCCGCGATCGAAATGAATACTCATCACGGGGACGAAAGTTTGATCCCGGTTCGGCAATGAGTCAAACCCAAGGTCGTGGGAAATTCATTCGAAGATCACAAAGGTCAATGAAGCCCAGAGATGGATGGCCCCACAACGTCCCCCGCCTTCGTTCCTATTTCGTTGCTCATGACTGACGTTATTCAGGGATTTCTAATAGATACGGGTGATTCGGCTCGAACAAAGTTTCGGTTTCTACGAGGCTCTCTCGTCAGAACACGAGCGCATGATGACGCTCCCCTGAGAGAAGCATGTCCAAACAGGGAACTGGAAATTCGTTCGGTGAACGAAAATTGTTTCGTTTGTTTGGGGAGAAACTTACGAAAACATCGCCGCTCTACAGATATTGAACGACCCCTACCTCCCCTCGCAATCGCTCCCCGATCATGCCGCGCTTGTGATTCGTGAGCCAATTGGTGCAGTTCGCGTTCACAGAATGAGCCCGAACGAGAATGGAACTGTCGGAGCCGGAGGAAAGACGCAGCGAAGGATACATTTCTCAGTTCCTTCCTCCCATTAGGTATCCTCCCTCCCTCAGGATTTCCTCTCTCAGTTTTCATAGTGGCTCAGAACCCTTGTATTATATAATTGATAATTATTTATCATCGCCGCTTGTGAAACTTGTGAAAATATTGCGAACTCATAGAGTATCGTGAACGATGGATCAAACAATTAGATCGGTCCGAACGACGACGCTTCCATCGCATCGGAAGAGCTGGAGCCACGTTGATAACCACTTGCGAAGAACTCTACAAAGCAATTCCAGCCTCACAAGCTCTTACTCCGATGGAATTCTACCCCACCTACGAGTCATACCGTCGAGAAATGAAACGGGAAGTTCTCAGGAGGAGTCTGACAATGTGGATCATCACAGTCCTGATTCGGGAGTCATGCCGGCACATCACGTACTCATCTGAGAATTTCGAGAGGTTCCTCATGGCCGAATGAGAGAGGACGTGAAAAATTGCGTCAAGTCTTGCGTGGTCTGCCAGAAAAGTAAGGCAAAATCCACACCGAAAGTTGTCACCTTGTGTCTCAGAACAAATGATGATCCTCCAATGCACACGGTGCATTTGGACCTCCCGGAAGAGTCGGAAAAGAGCTGTACGGGGACCAAGAATCGTGCTTTCTCGTTCGCCGTCGATCGGAACTCGAGGTTTGCCATTGCTCGTTCTGGCCGAGAAATCGCAGTCGGTGATCAGTTCGTTGAAACAGGAAGTATTCGAGAACACCCGAGTTGCATCGGATCAAGCGAGAGTCCTCGGAAGCAAGAGAGTCGAGGATTGGGCTGCCGCCAGGGACCGCGAGACATCATAATCGGTCTCATTGTAACAGGATAGGATGTTCGCTGAGTTTTGCCTTGACGGCTGAAGTGACATATCTCCCGGATGATGAAAGGTTGGGGGTGATGAATGGAAACTGTTCACATTACCTGATACGGTGTTCTCGTTCTGCGTCCGCGTCTTCCAGAGGGGGATGCCTGAGGCTCCCGGACGCTAGTGGACCGAACTAGGGCGGTAGAAGGCATCACGATATCGGCCGAGCCTGGGAATCGGAAAAAAATGTATGAAATAAAGGGCCCAGAGCTCGGGCGGGAATGACCCTGCAATGCATCTGTCTCTAAAGAAGGACCCAAAGCTCCTGCCGTGACTCACGAGAACATACCTGGCATGATAAGGTTGACGCTGCCTATATTGTCGTTCAAACTCATGTCTGCCACTGGATGAAGGAAAGTATTTTAAGAAGCAGTCGAAGAATCGGATCCACGAATATAACTCGGATACGGATAAAGATGGGCGGCCTACATTCGTGTTTGATGTTCCTCAAGTCGATTTCTATCCTATCGATGTTTCGATGGGATCCTGGGGCGCTGTGAGCTCCGAGATTCGGTGAGGCTTCCATTCTCGCTGCTGTCCTTTCCTGTCCCAACCTGCAAGAGTCACCGGTGATCAAAATTGAATCTCAACCCAGGCGGAGCTCGATCCAAGATAGATATTTTTCGATCTGTCAGGCCATGAAGAGAAGGCTGAGAGCTGCTCCGCTGAAATTGGGACCCGACGCGGCGCCGGAAGACGGTGAGATCATTGATCCACGTCGCGGCACGGACACGGGCAGTTCCTCCGGAATCGCTCAAAATCTGAGCGTCAGCGAATAATGCATCGTTCTCGTATATTCGCAACGCAGCATTCCCTCTATGAAGCTGTGCTATCGAGGAGACTCCGTGATCTTCTGAGTCTGCCATCGCGGAATATTCACAACGTATCCCGCTGAGCTCCTACATATATCGCCTCGGAATGGCACGATTTGGCAAGTTTATCAACAAAATACTGATTCACTCCGATTCGGATCCCGATAGGGGATACCATGAAGTCGAGATTTCGGGTGACCGAATTCTCCGCTTCTGATTGTAAGAGATTTGACTCACGATTATCCAGATGAACGGAACAACGTGCGCCCTCTTGAA
>NW_003803470.1:0-11713 GCF_000255335.2 Galendromus occidentalis
GGAGGCTCCAGCTGGATTAGGCGCGTCTATAATAATTGGGGCCTCATCGGTCGTTCCCTGTTGACCGGAGACGCGCTCATTGCACTTAGGTGCCTTCCCCACAAAGACGACATCTTTTGTTAACTTTATTTTGTTTGTACCTGGCTGATATATGCGGTAGCCATCAACAGGATCGGTGTATCCCACCATGATCCCCTCTATCCCGCGAGGTGTCCGCTTGTCTCGAGTAACATCTTGATTATAAAAGAGGCACCGAGAACCGAAGGGACGTAAACGTGCGAAGTTTGGTTTGATCTTGTAGATCATTTCGTAGGCAGATTTGCCGGTACGAGGACACACATTCACAATATTGAGGAGATGAGTTGCACAGACACAAGCTTCAGCCCAGAAACATTTTGGAAGGCCTGAATCTATTAGTAATGTTCGTCCTAATTTTGTTATCGTTTGATTGTTTCTTTCGGCTCTTCCATTTTGCTGATGGGCGTAAGGATTGCTCATTACCAATTCGGCTCCCACGGCCGAGAGAGATTCTCTCACTTTGGAGTTATCGAATTCCAGGCCGCGATCAGAGAATAATTGTTTGATATCGGAGCCGGTCTGATTTTTGAACCAGACAATGAATTGCTAGATGAGATCAGGAGCTTCATCCTTCGATTTAAGAATGAACAATTTGTTGAATTTGGAGTATTGGTCGTGCATATTCATAAAGTATTTTCCTCCTCCAAGGGATACAGTGGCCATTGGTCCGCATAGATCAGTTGAGATATAACCCAGGGACTGTGGTATAGAAGAGGTCGGCTTCGAATGATAGCTAGACCTGTTCATTTTTCCTTGAAGACAAGCTGCACAAGTGATCTGGTTATCCCTAAAGGGAATCCCCTCTCGAGCTAAGAATTCTTTAACTTGGCGTTTATTTATATGACCAAGCATTTCATGAGCACCTTGCAAGGTTAATGTACGTGACGAAGTGAGAAAGCATTCGGCGTTAAAGGGAACTGTCACGGATCTTGCTCGGAGGGCAAAAAGACCATCTACCATCGGAGCCTCAAGAGTAGCTAAGTCCCGGCTCAGATGAAGAGAAGTCTTAGTGGCTATGATTGACCAATTATCAGTCATGAGAGAAGCCATCGAGATCAGATTGCGGCGCATCTGAGGAACGTAGAGCACATGAGACAGATCCAGCACGGCTTCACCGTGAGTTGAGTCTGGCTCAAGCCGCACGAATCCTTCACCCAACGCCGAAAGCCTCTGGTCCCCCCCACTTTAACCGTGCGAGGTGAGCTGTATTCAGAGTAATTCTGGATGTAGGCTAGGTCATTGGTGATGTGATGCGACGCACCGGAATCGATAAGCCAAGAAGACGAATCATAGTCGAACTCGGAAACAGTAGCAGTGAAGATCTCAACGTCATCATCACTGTGCGGAGTGGAGTGACTTCAGTCACATTTGCGGAGGCTGGAGTAGGACGGCGTTGGCGATTGGTATTCGATTTGCTTTGATTGGGACGAGAAAAGTTTGGTCGATTGAAGCGGAAACGCTGTTGATTTGAATTATTATTGTTTTGCTGTCGACTATTGAAGTTGGAATTGGATTGACGGGATGGTTGATATTTATTACGATTGTCTCGTTGTTTGTAGTTATTGTTAGCATTTGAGGGATAATTCGGGGTAGAATTAAAACTTTGACGATTAAAGTTAGGACGTCCGAATCTTGGTTGGTTATTCGGGCGGAATCGTCGATTAGTTCGAATTGACATCTGAGAGGACATTGCTATTGGGTCCGTGTAGTCGGACATCTTGGAGTTGATGGTTTCTGCGTGAAGTTTAATGGCTTCATACAGATTTGGCAGTGTTTGATCAGATGAGGCTTTCATAGACCAGAATAAGCTTTACTGAGAAAATGACGGAGGCAGCATTTGGAGCAGACGGCGACATGCCATCGGTTCTCCTAGCGTGGCATCCGCAAATTCAACACCAGCCATAACCATATCGAAGGCATCCATATTCTGGATTACTGTCTTTCCAGGATTCCATTTGAAGAATCTTGATAGCGCGGTGATCTCCGCGGCTTCAGCCGTCGCACCAAAGCGCTTATTTAGTTTGTCTCAAATGTCTGAAGCTGCAGCATCTTCGACTGTCGAGCTGAACTTCGAGGCAACCAGATTTTGTGATATGGAATTTAGCAAGATGGCTTTTGCAGCCAGATTTGCTTTCTTGTATTTGTCGGCTGTAGCCGGAATTTTCTTGTCAACAACATCCCAGGCATCCCCATCTAATTGGAGAAGCGTAGTCACAGTCGATTTCCATGCCAGAGAATTGGAACCGTCGTCCGCCAGTATTACCGCACCGAGTCGACTGAATTTTCTACCAGATAAGCTTTCAGAAGTAGGGTCGGCCATCAGCCTTACTTGATTGGTACAGAGTTGAGGTGGAGCCAAGTCGCGATCACAAAGATCAAACGAATCCTCAATCTCTGACACTTTTTGCATGCGCCGAAAAACCTTGTGCAGTTGCTCGTAGCTGTACGTCTAAACCAGTAGGTAAAGAGCTTCAGCTTACCCTCTCGATCGTTGAGGAGATGCACAGGACCTCTGTGCAGCCAGTTGGTAAGGGCAAGAGAGCTGATAACGTGTTGAAGGTCAAGATTCGTAGCTTTGGTCAGGAGTAGAAGAGCAGCCCGTTCAGGAATACACAGAGATGCAATCTCACGAGAGGGAGATACCACAGTGAATTTTATTCGAAATCTTAGGTCTCTTATACCTAGGCAGGAGTCTAAGCTCCTCCTTACATGTCCTGATCCGTACATACATATACATAGGATAAGGCTACCTCGGTCTATCATAAGTAGCGTCCTAGAATGCTATTGGGTGTACCTAGCATGTGGGGTGCTAGCTCAATTTCGTACTACCTCAGGGGTATCATGCTGGAGTCGTAACTTCGGGGTGCAACCCCGGTGACTCACGTATTCTACTACTGTCACGGGTATATGGCCCCGTGGGTTGGTATGAGTCATATTCCTAGTACGGAACGAGGACTAGTAGTTTCCAGTTTCTACCTAAACCTCAACACTCAGCGAAGAGGGCATCGGGAAAATACCAAATGTGGAGGCTTCCCTCCATATCAAAGGCGATCCGAAGCCAACTTATCTCCGAGCTCGGCCAGTGCCACACGCCTTGTTGCCATTGGTTGACAAAGAGCTCGACAATCTCGAAAAGTCCGACATCATAGAAAAGGTCAATGCAAGCCAATGGGCGAACCCAGCTGTAATTGCACTTCGAGGTAAAGGCGAGCTCACGGACAGGCGAGCACGAATCTGCGGCGACTTCGAAGTCGGGCTGAATCGTTTCCTGATCGTAGACGATCACTCGCTGAAGAATATTAGGCATGCGTCAGACAATATAGGAATCGGGAGAAGATTCTCCAAGCTGGATGTCTCAAACGCGTTTCTTCACATGACGATACGGGAGGAAGATAGGAAATTCATCACGGTTAATGCGCACCGGGGCCTTTACTGCTTCAACAGAATGTGCAACGGACTCGCCTCCGCCCCCGCCATCTGGCAGCGATTTATGAAGGGGATCCTCGCTGGAATAGAAGGGGTAGAAGTCGTGATTGAGGACACCATCGTGTCCGCCGCCACAGATGAAGAACACCTACATAGATTGGACACTGTTCTGGCGCGCCTCAGCGAAAATGATCTACGATTAAACCTGCCCAAATGCGAATTCTTCGCTGACGACATACAATTCTGCGGTTTCCGGCTGAAACACCAGGAGATTCATAAGTGCGACGACAAGATATCCAACTTCGAAAACGCTCCCACTCCGAAGTCAGTTAGCGAGCTAAAAAGTTTCATTGGAATGCTACAATTTTATTCGTCGTTCGCGCCTGAGCTCGCTGACTTAGCGTCACCGTTGTACCGAGCGTTCAGGAACCATGGCTCGGATTTCGCTTGGTCGGCCGAAATGAACGATTCGTTCAATGCTGTGAAGAGAGAAATGTGTTCTCCACGAGTGTTGGTGCCTTTCGATCCGGGGAAGACCCTCTTGTTAGCGACGGACGCATCGTCCTACGGAATCTCGGCCGTTCTCTCGCATCGATACGACGATGACTCCGAGCGACCGGTCGCCTATTATTCAAGAACGCTGTCGGACACAGAGAAGCGCAATACACAACTGCAAAAGGAAGCATTGGGTATCAGAGAAGCAAGCCGATTCTCTTACTATTTGTTCGGACGGCGATTTACTCTGATCACTGATAGCAAGCCCCTCGTCTCCGTCTTCTCTCCGTCCAAGGCATTGCTCTAGCTGCGATGAGGATGTCGAATTACAGTATGTTTCTCCAGTCAATCAGTTTCGATATCGTCTACCGAAACACGAATGACCACGGGAACGCGGACATGCTATCGCGGCTCCCAGCGAAGAGTGAAAATTTCTTCATTCCCGAAGATTCCGTCGACGTATTCTCTCTTGAAATAGGCGACAGCGTTCCCCAGATCTCCGCGTAATCGCTGAATCGACTCGAAAATGTCCGGTTCTGTGCCGACTCCAAAAGTGGCTTCATGGTTCGAATGCCAAACCAGGAAGGCACTGGCGAGCGGAGAGATCTTAATTTATCGTTTTCGAAGGAGTTATATTCCGCGGACACCGAGTGGTGATTCCTGTCGATCGCCGTCTCGATGTGTTAGAAATGCTCCATGAGGGACATTTTGGAGCTGACAGAATGAAAGAGCTAGCAAGAATACACATCTGGTGGGAGACTCTGAACCGTGACATAGAGGAAGTTGCGAAACGATGCACAGCCTGCGCTCAACATGCCAGACTTCCCGTGAAGTCTTATCACCCTTGGAGGGAACCAGAAAACGCTCTCGACCGGGTCCACCTGAACTATGCCGGACCGATAGATGGACGCTACCTATTACTCCTTGTCAATGCTCATACCAACAGGTTAGACGTTTTCATGTCGAAAACAAAAACATCCCAGAGCACCTTGCGACACCTGAGAAAAGTGATAGCTCGTTTCGGATTACCGAAGGTGGTAGCTACCGACAATGATCCGACGTTTGCTTCTCATGAGTTCAACGCATTCTGCAAGACAAATGGAATTCTTCATAAAACCTCGCAAGCCTACCATCCAGCCTCCAACGGTCAGGTGGAACGATATGTTCAAACCACAAAGCAAGCATTGAAGAAAATCATGACCGGGGCGAGACGGATCTTCGCACCGCCGTGCAGAGATTCCTATTCAGTCATCGGATGGTTAATAACGCCTTAACGAACGAAACTCCTGCGAAGAGAATGATTGGTCGTCAATTAAGACTCCACTTGTTGAAGGAGCGACCAGAGTCAAGTTCTGACGAATTCGACGAAACAAAAAAGCAAGTTCAAGCCTGGAATGCGGGTTGTGGCCCGATCTTATCAGGGACGTCACCAGTGGACCCCTGGCAGCATCGTGAAACTCCGGGGACGGAAGGCGGCCCTGGTGAGGACATCGGTCGGAATATGGAGACGGCACTTCAATCAGATGCGGCCATCGAAGACTGATCAGTCAAATGGTACGACTGAAACGTCAGAGGTTGGTTTACATCCAGCATTGCTAGTCGCCGACGACATAACCGAACCGAAGCCGATTTTTCCCACTCGGAACAACAGCCACCAAAATGAATCAATTGAGTCGAGTTTGAACGACGACGACCAGGCTGAACTCGGGCATTTCGAAGATGCCCTCGGGGGAATCCCCACACGTCCATTCGAAGAACCACCCGAGCCCAGACACTCCCACAGATCGACAGCGGGGGTGCCTCCGAGAAGATTCGACCCGACAAAATAATACTGTAAATACTCAGATAGATCAGAGATATTCGTCTGAAATCGTGATATTGTTCTGAAAAAGGGGAGAGTTGTCAGCATTTGAATTATACCGCCGTGCTTAATAAACATGAGTAGCCGCGCCATCTTGTGGGAGCGCCAGTTCCGCTCAGGTTCTCGTAACGATCGTGTCGTCTCTCGAGTGGTTAGGGTTCGATATAACTTTGACAATAATTATCAAGAATGACCTTGATTATCTGGTGGCGTTTTCGCATCGTCTTAGTTCAGTACTAGCGGTTGATTAATTGAGTCAGACCTTTCATCTTCTTGTTGATTAGGAGGAATATCCTCAGTTGTGGGTAGATACGGATTGCACAGCCCGACAGCCAAATCGTTACAAAGAATGTGATAGCTATTTTGGGGTAAATCGGGGGCGCTGCAACCGAATTTCCGTAACAGATTTCCCCCATCAGGTCAGTGTGGGGCAGTTTTTCGCCGTGATTATGATTATGATTCTACCGTAATCACACTCATTCGTATGATTATAATCATGATCAGATGCGTGTGATTACGGTGATTTCTGTGATTATGACTATGATTATGATTAAAATCACGCGTGTGATTATGATTACGGTTATAATCATACTCAAGCGTATGATTACGGTAAAATCATAATCATATTCACGGCGAAAATTTGCCCCACACTGCATCAGGTCCAGTTTTTCCGAAAATTCAATTTTTCGATTTTTTGCCATTTTTCGTCTATTTTTCCTAGCTCTGCCCCTGAGTGGACTAGTGAAATGTATTGAAGACACCTCGATATTGGAACCGTGCCTAGACTATCGGCAACCTTTACTGGCTTTTTCTTACGCACGAGGGCGCTGCTAGCAGTAGTCATTGCCTGAAGTGCATCTCGTCACATCGCTACCCTACATTCTCCTCCCCTTCCGATGGAGATTCGGCTTCGCTATCTAAAGCTAGACGTTTGCTCAACTCCTTCCCTGGGGACATTCGCTTTGTCTTCCCCCACCAAACAGGCCTCGCTCCGGCGTCAGCGGCGTCGCTTCCGACTTCCATCGAGCTCTCGGCATCCGTCCACATCTTCAATGAGTCCTCAGCTGGTGACGCACTTTCTGCCCGTGGAAGTTCTTTCTGATTATCCGCTGCTGAATCTGTTTCTCTCGGTGATGCCTCCTGATGACTTTGTTTCACATCGGTATTATTTACTTCCTGAACCTCTTCGGGTTCTTCCGCCGCAGGAACCAGTCTATTCTGGTGTCAGACATTTCCGTCCTCCAATCTGAAGGAGCTTCGCCCCACTTTTCCATGAATCTTCAGTGGGTCCGAGAACTTCTTGTGTCCTTTCGTAACCAAGGGCTTGCGTACTCGAACGCTATGACCGACCTCTAATTCCACCTTTGAGGTCTTTGTTCGTCTACGTTCATTTATATAACGTTTCTGAGCTTCCTGGTAACGTTTCACTCTATGATGGACAGCAACCAGAGATTGATCTTCGCTTGTTGTGAGTGGTCTTCCTCTGACATTGAGTTTCGTGTGCATGTCCCGGCCGTGCAGGAGTTTCGCCGGGGCACAGCCTGTCGTCGCATGGGGAGTCGCATTATATGCCCCAATCATCTCGATCATCCTGCTCAGAAAATCTCCGCCTTTTTCTTTAGCTGTGCTGCAGAAATTTCCGAGCGTGTGATTGAATCTTTCAACCAACCCGTTCGCTTGTGGATGGTACACTGGCGTTCGCATATGTTCCATTCCGGAAGCGCTCAGATATGACTGGAACTCACGGCTGATGAACTGCTCTCCATTATCGCTCACAATGACTTCCGGAATGCTCTCTCGATTGAACAATCTCCTCAGCATAGCCACCACTCGATTTGCCGTCAACTCTGCCGCGAACTCTACCTCCACCCATTTCGAGAAATAATCAATAATCACGATTGCGAAACGATTACGAGCTCCCAAGGTATTGTCCGGGCCCGTTATTTCAATGGCCAGCCTCTCCCATGGTCGCCTAGGCCATGGCGTAGTCGTGATTGGACTCGGGGAGAGTTGAACCGCCTTATCATGATTTCTGCAGATCGGACATTCTTGAAGCGCGTTTTCCACGAAACGGTCCATGCTAGGCCACCAAAACCGTTCTCGCAAACGCTGCTTGGTTCTCACTACACCCTGATGTGCATCATCGTGTGCTAAACTGAAAACTCGATATCTGAGCGTCTCCGGTACTATGATCCGTTCTCCCTTTAACACAACTCCGTGCTCTAACGACAATTCGAATACGCTCTTCCAATGCTTCATATCTATATCGGGTCTCCGCTCTTCTAGCCATTGCCTAACTCGCACGAGTTCTGGGTCTTCCGTCGTCTCGGTAGGGATTTCCGTCCACGTGATTGGCAAGAGCTTCTCGCTCAACGTCGCCACCACCAACTCATCCTCCGCTCCAGTAGCGGAATACGAATCGGCGAGCGGTGATCTCGAGAGCATATCTGGTACGAGATTCGTTGCCCCTGCTCTGTACTCTACATCGAAATTATACGTACGCAACCGCTCTAGCCATCGCGCTATCCTCATGGGGGCCCGCCCGGTCCCTTTCGCCCCAAGAAGACTAACGAGTGCCTGATGATCCGTTCGGAGTTTGAATCTCCTTCCCCACAAAAATGCATGCCACCTTTCTATGGCATACAGACAAGCCAAAGCCTCTTTTTCTCCGGTTGAATACTTCTTCTGAGCGTCGGATAATGACGCCGAGGCATACGCTACCGGTCTCTCACCATCAGGGTACACTGTTAGGAATCCGAGAGGATCCCAGTGAGTGTTAGCTCACAGAGCAGGTGCTCAGTTCGGCAGGAGTCCGTTGTCCGGAGTTTAGAGTTGTTTCGGCACAATGTTCTGATGATCTCCGAGGGTCGAGGGCTGGCAGGGAAGGTGCTTCTCAAGAATGAGGACGCAAGGATTGCGTGTGACAGAAGAATCTGTGTCTGATGTTTATTTCAGTGTGCCTTATATACCGTCCGGGTTCCATAGACCCTTACAGTGAAAAAACGTAAAGAGTTCTCCAGAAAAAGACTATTCAGTCTTTTTCTGTATCAATTAGATCAGGGTTTCTTGGCTTACATATTTAAGTATAATTATCATGCAAACAAGTGTAATCAACTCAAGTGAAACACTGACTTCTGAAAACTTTTGAGACAGTAGGGGTGACCGGGGCATGTTGGCACCTGATTCGCCTTTCTTTTCGAAGTAACGCTATCCACAGCCCATCCAAATCAACCAATTTTAGCTTCCTAGTCGGGACTCCCGTGGACTGCAACCGCGCAGGGACAGAATTGAATTCGGTGGCTCCCTTAGCGCATTGCCAGACTCTCGGGTGATCATCCGTTTTAGTGCCTATGAGCCCCGCATGCGGGACATCTTGGCACCGAAGCGGAACTGTGAGACAAACGAGCTCAATTCAATGAGAAAGCATAGATTCGGCAAATTTCTAAATGAGATAATCGCCTTAGGCACCTAGATATAGTCAAAAGGCTTCTCCGTGACAGATTGGTTGATAATAATTTATAAATCATAACGATAAGGCTACCTATGTTTTGAAAATAAGACATTCGGAATCGGAGAGTGAGTTTTCGAAAAATCGGCCGTTATCGGCCGTTGGGTCGTTTCTTCTTGGTTCCCTTGTTTCCACGACTTGCGCTGCGATTCCGCTCCTCGACAAGGGCTGCTCGCATAGCCTCGTCGGTCAGTATTGCGGCCGATCTTTTTGGCCTACCTTTCCGAGTTGATCTACGAGGTCCGGCTTTCGGTAACGGGAAAAGCGTTTCCAAGGATGTTTCGGCGCGGACTACATCTTCCGGCGGTGCTGGCGTCGACGTCGAGGTTCTCGGAGCTCTCTGTGGATCGGTAGTTGCCGAATCATCCGGGGGACGGTCTGTCACGTAGGACGGTGCGAAGTCTTTCTCGGTGAAAATTTCGCGGTTAAAAGGTGAAATCCCGCTAACTGCGAATCCAGCTTTGATGTTCTCCTCGCTGGCGGCTCTCGGGAGTGCAGTGGATACAACACCCGGGATATCATATATGGTAAGAGTCGATCCCGGGTGGTTTTTCATCCATGCATCTATGGCTGTGTAGACGTATTTTTTTAATGGACCGTACACGGACCTATCCAACGGCTGCAGCTTGTGGCTGCAGTGTGGCGGGAACGAAAGGGCAATCACGCCGTTGTCGCGCAGGAAGTCGAGAGCCTCGACGGACAGATGCGATTGGTGATTGTCTAATAGAAGCAAACATGGATGTGCCACGCTTGGTTTTGCATGTTTGACGAAATGTGTGACAAACTGCACGAAATTGTCCTCTTTCATCCAGCCTGAAGGATTCGCGCATCCGATACTCCCCGCTGGAGCAGACTGCAGGAAGTGATCCTTGAAATGGACTCGGGGAAAAACGAAAAAAGGTGGAACTTTGTTCCCCGTCGCGGAAACGGCCAAGGCGAGCGTGACGAGCGTTCCCCTCTCTGCCGAAGTCACCTTTCCTACTTGCTTGATTCCACGACGTGCCACCACCTTGTCCGGTCTTTGCACTGTCGTTATCCCCGTTTCGTCCATGTTCCATATGTCGCCTGGTCCGAATTTATGACGCCCGTAGAGTTCGGCAAGCAAGTCAAAAAACCTTGAAACATTGGTTTTGTTGAAAGATGTCGCCCTTGATAAGCTTGTTGCTTCGGGGACTCGAATCGACAAGCTGGGATTCCGCTTCAGAAAAGCGGAAAACCAGTCGGGGCCGGCCATACCGTTTGAGGCCCAGGATGGCGGAAAGTCACATTTGTAGAATTCGGCCACTTTGAACGCTA
This sequence comes from Galendromus occidentalis, assembly GCF_000255335.2. Taxonomy (NCBI): domain Eukaryota; kingdom Metazoa; phylum Arthropoda; class Arachnida; order Mesostigmata; family Phytoseiidae; genus Galendromus; species Galendromus occidentalis. Next base: position 10,665 of record NW_003803470.1, read on the forward strand.
ACTTTCGCACATCCCTTGGAGTTAGCCCGAAGTAGATGTCGGACGCCCTCGTGATATAGGCCGAGAGTTCTTCCTCTTGCTTGCCATCGAAGACTTGGCGCCGCTTCTCGTAACCTACTCGGACGTCCCCGGACTCGTCGGAGGTCTTGCAATACCTTTTCAATGAACGTAGAGGTATCTGGTACTGCTCAGATGTTTCTCTGAAAGTTTGCCCCTCTCGGCGAACGGCCTCCACCGCACGCCGCACGACGTCGGCTGGCACGCTTGCGCGAGATGTCTTCCTCACTCGATTTCTGACCATGACTCTGACGCTTCTGATGAATACCTACACTGGCTTCGATCGTGCACGTCACACCAATGCGTGGAGAACGTTTGGAAGACAAAGTTCCTTATTTACATTAAGATCGATTCGGCTGCTAAATGAACTTTCCCCCGTGGACGCTTCCGACGTCTGATCTAAAGTACACGACGCCCTCGATTCCCCATCCTGAACTCTCGAAGCCTTTTCTCTTTCGAACTCTTTCGTCTTTGGAGCGATGCTCCCGAAATTTCACATGACTCCCGCAAGGAAGTTGGACACATTGCTGAACCTAAGCACATGCCACCTCAAGTTTGAGGGGAGCTCGTTCAGAATGTGCGTCGATAGCGTCAGATGGCCCTGATCGTGCGGTGCCAACACATCCCGTGTCGCGCGGTGTCGACATGCCCCGGAATGAATTCTCACTTTCTGAGACCGATGTGTGCGGAACCGCAGATGTAAAACGGAATTGCTCATGGTCGAGAATTCGTCGACTATCGAGGATTCTCTCGATCAGGATATTGGAATGGTAACGGACCGCGGGCTCCTCGAACGATGTACCAAGGGAGGACTATGAGAAATACTCTGATCGCCGAAAATACACGATGGAGCGCTAGTCAGATCTATCGGATTTAGATGAAACATTCTGGAATGACCTGGGACTTCGAGATGTATAATGCAACCGAGTCTTGAGTGTTTTCGATGCGGTGTCCCCGAGTTTTCGGGTTAGTGCCAACGGCCCCTGGTGCCA
>NW_003803471.1:0-1033 GCF_000255335.2 Galendromus occidentalis
GGTCAAAATCGGCAATGAAGTATGACTTGAATCTTGCTCTTTGTCTCGCGCTGAGGTCTCCAAGCTCGAGGAAGTCCTCGAGCGCAGAATTCACGCCTCCTAAGTCACTGAATTCATCAAAAATACCGCTCCATAGGTGGGACCGGGGACGTAAGGACGAGGTTGACGTATCTACGAGGTCTGACTGTATTGATTTCTCCGTACGTCCTGTCAGACTTGCATCATCGACGTATAAGCATACGATTAGTCTGTCCTCATTGTCGCCGTGAAAAACAAATGGTTCGGCAAGACATTGTCTAAGTCCTAGACCAGTGTACCGCAACCGGGTTCGTGAATAAACTGTGAATTCCAGCACGCGATTCGACGTATCACAAGACTTAATTGTTGTTGGGAGTGCTACTTTTCGACCACTTCTGGACCGGACGGAAAACACGAAGCTTTCATCGCCACGGATGGGCATACACTCTGATTTATTTTGATCTCACAAGCACGTTATCTATGACGACTCTCTATTTGAAATCCGACCCGCGCACCTCGGGCTCACAATAATCGACACTGCCCCCGGAAAAACCCGTAGGGTTTTTCGTTACATTGACACAAAGCTATGGGGGATGATCTTATTTACAAATCGAACCTCTTTCGATTCCTTAGCTGACTTAATTTACGATTTCTGAGTTCTCCGCTGACTGCAGCGGTACCGATCTTCTCTCTTCGAGAGTTACTTCCAGCGGCATAAGCAGTTGAGCGGGACGGCGTGATGTTGTCCCATTCTCGAAACGGACTGTGTACGTTCTGACGAGGCCATCCCGGCCAGGATGTGCGTCCAGAACTCGAACTAAAACCCATCGGACTCTTGGCAGGTTTTCGTCCTTTAACAAGCACACGTCGTTGATCTGGATTGGCTCCGCTTCGTGTCCGCTCGTGAGGTTGGCTGAACGGAGCATGAGAATGTACTCCCGGTACCATCTGACGGACGGGCTGCGGAAATAAGATGTCTTCATCTTTTGCGCATCTCGGAGCTCTTTGCCATCTA
>NW_003803472.1:0-1793 GCF_000255335.2 Galendromus occidentalis
TATCTCTGGTTTGGAAAGGCGGAATTTCATGCGGTAGACGTTGCTGTGAATGTCTCCGCAAGCACGACAAAAAAAAAGGTATGAGTCGGGTAGCACGTACTCGGTGTCTACCCGGTGGGGGTAGGGGGTCGGTTGGTGCTGAGTGCTGATTTGAGGGTCTGTTCCCCCGGGCATCGTAGCGCCTCCGGGGAAATTCGCTTGGTGACTCCACGCAGCACATTCCAAAGCGAGAACACGAAATCACGGCATGTTCATACACATGGAGTTTCGAACGTTCGACTGCTGATTGAACACGTATCCCTACAGCTCGGTATTTGTTCGCGAATCCATAAGACTTCTGCGCTCCAGGAGGAGCTCCGAGTGCCTCGATCTCAAAGTTAGTAAGAAACAACAGACGAACATCCGGTTTTTCTTCACGAATACGCATGGAAGAGCAGGAATTGACCCTGAGAACGCGCCGAATGGAAGAGATCTGATCGGCTTTGGTATATCGCAGTCTCCGATGGGTCAGGCATAACTCGGAAACCAACGGAGAGACAGCGAGAGAGACTGCTGGAACATCCAGCGACGAGGAGCCGAACACTTTTCGTCCTTTTCGAACACGTCCTTTCCCCGGACGACCCATTTTCGATGCCTTCGGTGTTCATCATTTCCGGGAGAACTTGATTCCTTTGCGACTGCGCCATGTTGCGAAATCAACGACTGGGAATACGTGACTTTCTACGACGCTCGGATCGCGCGTGACAATCTCGCGCGGTCTCGCGTACTACTGTTTATCGATGACCGTTATCTATGATGGCTGTCTTGTGTCGATGCGCTGTGATGCTAGCCATCCAACACTACTGGTTTGCGGGCGTCCCACTGATGCTAATGATGTTCCCGCATGAGCTCGGCTGCAAATCGAGATTCAACTTCTCCGCCGCCTCCTGCGATATTATGCTAATAAGCTTGAAGCGGTAGTCTTGAATCTCGAATCTCATATCACGACTGTTTTTTTTCAGAGGAGTTCGAGCTCGGGATCCCCGAAAGCAGGCCCAAGATCGATCACACCGGGAGGGTCAGCTGGAGCACGCTGGCCTGCTTCGTCCTTGTCATAGGTATATTAATTTGCGCGACTATTTTTGTCGTCGCTTGCCTCCAACTCAAAAGGGAGGGCGTGGAGGAAGTGCACAATGCCTCTGCGACCTTCCAAAAATTTATGCGGAGTCGAATGGTCCGGAACGCCACCAAAAGCCTAGCCGCCGTGAGTTCGGAGCTCGCGGCGGCGGCGAAGGACCTAAAAGAGGAACGAGCCGCCAATTCGGTGGCTCGGATCCTGGCGCATGTCGCCGATAAGATCGGCGAGCTCGACGATGTCGAGCTTGCTAAAATGTGGCGCCAGGGCTCCGACCTCGTCGGCAGCCTCTCAAGGCTGTCGAAGGACGCCTCTGCCACTCTTGAAGGGGTGTTGGCTGTCCTGGCGGAAGCCCCGGCTATAAAGCACCGCTTGTGTGGGGCCGCCGGAACATACTTCGGTCTTTTTCTCGGCGACTGCTAAACAAGCTGGGTTGTAGGTAATTTAGGTATAATAATTTGTAAATATCGTCCGCCACGTGCTCGACGCGCCAACCCGGGAGTGATACGATCTGGAAAGCCTGCGGACCGCCGGTAAGCGTCATTTTTCCATCGCGCACTGATGTCTGAAAAAAAAACCAATCCCATTCGAGAACTCGGATGGAAGTGTTGGTGGAATCATTTTTCTATTCGAGGATTTCATCGATGGAGATTCCCGACAAATCAATTCTGCCCGAGTC
>NW_003803473.1:0-4565 GCF_000255335.2 Galendromus occidentalis
GCTCCGACCACCTCCACCACGATCCTTCACGGTACTGGTCAACTTCGCAAAGAATTCTTCCGACATCTTCCTCTCGTTGCCGGGTTTTTCTGATCTTCGTCACACAACTGTCTCTCCGAACTATCAACTGCGCGTATCCCACCGCTGCAATGTGAGAAGCTCTCCTGCTCTCTCTCTAGGCTACTGAACACAGAGTAGTCGGAGGGTTCTGTGACTTCAACCACGGCTCTTTATTCAGCTGACTCACGGAGATGATCTGTCATCTACCGCCATCAGACTCTGAATTGATCCCTCTCTGTTTCTATTCTCCGTCGTCTGCTACCTAAGCGCCCTCTACACTCAAGAGATGACCCTACTCTCACTCGATTCATAACGCGCGAACACACACATTGTTACACAGGGATACGATAGCTATCCAAAGGTAACCGTCTCAAGCGATTTGTGGAGATGTTCGATTACATCGCAGAATTTCTGGGCGGAACGGCTGATATTGAGCTTCTGAAATCGGTAGATGGAAGAGCTCTGCTCCGTTATCTCACTGATATTTTCGAACGACTCAACATCCTCAATCGGCAACTCCAGGGTGAAAGAATCACGCTACTGGATGCTAAGATCAAGATTTTCGGCTTCGTGAAGTTTTTAGGACTCGCCACAGAAAATGTCCGACAAAAACTTCTCACGATTCACGTGGTTGAGCAAATCCACTGTGACCAATCGAGCTCGAGCAGTCATCACTGATCATATGCAAAGTTTGATCGACGATTTCAGTGCAAGGTTTTCCGACCTCCAAGCACCGTCAAGGCTGAGTCAATCGTTTCTAGTCAAATTGGAAGACGTCGAAATCGAAGTTCAAGAAGAACTGGCCGAATTCCAGGGAAACGATCTAATGGAAACGCTGTTCAAAGCGCGGGGTATTCTCATGTGGCTTGACGAAGACGTCAAGCGCCAATATCCTAGACTCGCGTCTGCTGCTCCGCAAATGCTGGTGCACTTTCCCTCATCGTGTTTGGTCGAATGCGGTTTCAGCGTTGTGAATTTGCTTCTCGACCCTCGGAGGAACAGATTGGACATCACGGAAAGAGGAGATTTGCGTCTCAAACTCAGCAAAGTTCAACCCCGGATAAAGAGCATTTGTGACGCTCATCAGAAACATGCTCCGCATGTGAAGAACTTTACACATTTGTACATAGTCGTACTATGTACAAATGTGTATTCTTGTTAGTTATTCTCGGTAGATTGTTGTTAATTCTTGGTAGTTCTTGTTATATAGTGATGGAGAACTATAAATACGAGCTCCCCTTATCAGGGAGGAAAAATCCTGACAGACTTTCATGACTCTTGCTTTCCAGTGGGGCACGAGGTATTTCGGTCGAAAAATGTGGGGCACGGGAAAAAAAAGTTTGGGGAACACTGCTATAGGAGAAGTAGTCAGCTGTGGCGTGTTCGAGAAGAACGATGAATATGACTGGGCTGATCATGTTGAGAATATCTTGATGATTACTTCGTTGAGTTTGGGTTCTTACTCACGAGTTAATCCCTTAGTTCAAGGAAGGTTGTGTTGTTGAGCGGCTTTGTGAAAAGATCCGCGAGTTGTTCTGACGTTGGAATGAAGGATACTGAGAGCTGTTCTGCTTCCAGCTGTTCTCGTATGTAGAAGTATCTTACTTCGATGTGTTTGGTCCTTCGATGAAATTGATTGTCCTTCACGAGTTTGATCGTGGACTGATTGTCGATTTGGATCTCAGGCACAATATCCGTTCCGAGTTCAATGAGGAACTTCTTGAGGTAGACTGCTCCTTTCGCAGTCTCACAGGCAGCAATCGATTCGGATCCTGTAGATGAGAGGGAAACTGAAGTTTGTCTTCGACAATGCCAATCGACGGGGCCATTACCGGAGCAAGTCACTGAGCCCGAGACAGATTTCCGGGAGAGTGGATAGCCCGCGTAGTCTGCGTCGGAGAAAAATTCCTAGACGTCAGGTGCTCTCGACTTGAACAGAATGCCATAGTTCGTCGTCCCTCGCAAGTAGCGTAGCACCGATACAGCTGCGTTCCATCGCTTCTTTGTTACTTTGTCGAGAAACCTTGACAGGAAACTGACGGCGAAACAGATGTACGGTCTTGTTGGAATTGTGAGATAATTCAGGCATCCGATGAGTTCACGATAAGGGACATCAGTTAGGTTTTCCGTGGTGTCCTCCGAGTAGCAGTCTCGCTGGATTGGAATTTTCGTAGGCCGGCAGTTGCTGATTCCGAACCTTTCGAGAATTCCCTTGACGTAATTTTCTTGATGGATGAATATGCTCTTATCGTTGCTGATCTCGATTCGGATTCCCAAGAACATTTCTACAGCCTTGTAGGTAATATCTAATTCCTTTTCCAGTCGTTTGCAGAAATTTACGATTGTTTGCTCAGAGTCAGCAGTTAGGAATGCATCGTCCACATGGAGGCTGAAACATGAGCTTCTTCTTGCCATAAAAGACGCATGGATCCTGGCTATTCTGTTGCATATCCGTATCTGAGAGTACTGACTTGATTTTTGCGTGGAAGCATCTAAGAGCTCGTTTGAGCCCGTAGATTGATTTCTAAAGCAGACATACTTGGTTACTTCCATCGGGAAATCCTTCCGGTTGATCCATGAAAATTTATTCTCCGAGATCTCCGTAGAGGAACGCAGTTTTCACGTCCAGTTGGTAGATTGACTGTTTCTCTCTTGCTGCGATGCTAAGAATGACTCTTGTTAGAGATTCGAATCGACTCACGGGGAATATCTCGGAGTAATCGATGTTTTCTCGCTGTTGTGATAATTTGACTATCCTTGGGGGGAGAAGCTTGAAGGGAGGAATTGAGTCTGATTTCACCCACGCTAGTTTATTGGCGATAACCTGACTTGGACTGCAAGACGATCGTACCGACGTGTACGACGTCTCGCTATAGACTGACGTCATTAGCCCCTGAGGTGACGCTCATGCAAACGTGCACCTGACTACAGACGTCCCTGATACATTCTGCTTCTGACATTCGACCACTGCTACCGAATTTTGGTAATGGTAATGGTAATTTGATCTAGATGGGTCCTCTATGTATATTACAAGATGGCGCATCAGCCTTTCATGTCAGGCGCTATTAAGCAGATCTTTGGTCTCCTTCTCCCATTTTTCTAGGATTCGTTTGGTTTTTGCTTACGATCGAAGGGTCCTGTATTTCTCTTGGAGGCCTAATCTTGAGAGGAGATCTTCGCCCGTGTAGTATGCGTCGTTGCATTCGAAGATCACATGTTTTACGGTCTCTTCAAATGTTCCGCATCTGGGGCAGGTGTCCTCCTGCTGTGGGTCAATAGACCTACCTCGGCTTTTCGTGGTAATATTCCCGCTCTGGCCAAGGCCAGGAGAGTGTCCCCTCTTCGGTTTCCGTAGAGGAAGGTTTGGATACCGAGGCTGTTCTTGCCTTGCCGGTAAACTTCTAGGCTTGATTTCAGCATCATGTCCTGTCTCCAGACACTCTCCTGGGTCTCTCTAATTTTCTTTTTTATCTGAGAGTTATAGGTATTCAAACATGGTGCTCCCGAGATTGAACATGCAACTTCGATTGCATCGCAGTGGTATGTCCTTTTCAGGTGTTCCGTTCTTTCGTACATCTTTGTTTGTATGCCCACTATCTTCATCATGCTCAGTAAGGCTGTTGGCCACCTGTCATGAGACATGACTTCGATTCTTTTCATATACCTCAGTTTGCTTTGGGCTTCCCTCCCTTCAAAGGAGGACCACCCGAGCTCGCCGGTGATAAATTCGTTCGCGGTTTTATAGGATGTGATTCCTAATGCCCATTTCCCCGCGTCTCTCTGCCGTTGTTCGAGTTTTGCGAGTAATTTCCCAGTTGCAACGGTTACTGCGTTTGCGTAGGTCAATTGTGGTACCGCGGTTGCCTTCCACTGCGCTCTGGAAACTTCGAATCGGTTGAAGCCCCAAATGGAAGTTGCGTGCATTCTGTGTAATGCGACTAGGGATTGTTTTTCCCAGATATCTTCCTGTACTTTCAAGTAGTTCTTGGAATTAGATAGAACAATTCCGAGGTACTTATAGTCCGACGTTATAGGTACTGAGCGACCCTGTATCTCGAGCCCTCCGCAGTCCGTTTTTTTGTTCGGAGAGAAGACGACTATGGCGCTCTTTTTTGGGTTGAATGTAATGTCGCGCTCGTCTCCAAATTCGCTCGTTATTTGGAGGAGTCTTCGCATTTCATTACTGTTAGTTGCTATTAGTACGAGATCGTCGGCGAACAGGAGGCCTGGGATTTTGAAAGAGCTATCCTCTTTCAAGTCCCATTGCCATTTTTTTGTTCGAACGTGGAAGCCCGCTTTCGTTTGCAGGAGCCTTTTCTCTAGGTCTGCAATGTATAGCATGAATAACACGCTGGATAGCGGGCAACCTTGTTTGAGTCCTCTGGTTGTTGTCACCCAGTCTGACTCGGTTCCCTTCTCGATGATTTTCATCTTATTCGAGGTGTATAGGATCTGAAGGATCTCGATCCAAGAGGGTTCCATCCCTAATTCTGCCAGGATGTTCC
>NW_003803474.1:0-2411 GCF_000255335.2 Galendromus occidentalis
AAACAATCTTCGATGGCTTACCATACCCCATGAAGAATTTCGACAAGAACTTGGTAACTCCTGCCGTGTTCGTTGACGCTACTGCTTCGAGAATTGTGAACTTCGTAGGTCCGTCCACCATCACGATGAGGTGCTGCTTTCCCAGGCTCATCGGTAGTGGTCCGAGATGATCAATGAATACTTTCTCGAATGGCCTCGTGCATGTGAGATATGGCCTCTGTCCTTTTCTTGTACAGAAGACCAAGGAGCTTCACAGCCGTGTTTGGGTCGGATCTGACCACATGTACCATAAGACCGGTAGTCATCACCGGAATTACGACTTCTTTTTCTGGGTCCAGCTGACGGAGAAGTGACTCCATCAACTCTTTCCCTGAATTGAAGCCTAAAGCTTTTAACTCTGCTCCGAATTCTCTTAAGCCTGGAGTTTTCAATGTTCCTCGCAGTTGTTTTGCAGTCTCAGCTGCGCGATCCTTCTTTGGCTCCGGTTGTTCCGCAATGAACACTCCTAGTGCCAGCTGATTTACCATCTCTTGGGTTTTCTGCATTTTGGACATCAACTCCGGTAGAGAGGACGCCACCATGTCCATCGTGGCTTTCGAGTGAAGATGGGCGTGTTTGTCAAGAGTCATTCTTCCGAGATTGAGACCTCTGACAAACCCGTCCGCAAACCGGTTGTCCAGGTTCGTCTCGGCAGATATCGCAGCCAGATACTCGGCTTTCAGATCTTCTGAATTTAGGCCTGCAGTGGATGGCAACTTGCTGATGTAATCTACCAGTCTCGCTCGCGCCTTGTTGTCCTCGTCAGAAGCCGACTTCCTCTTTTCTTTCTTAGACGGCTTCGATTCCTCAATGCTGTCTTTTATGATCAATGATCATCAATTGGTCAGCCACCGTTGACCAGACTTCCTGTTGGGCCGATCGAATCTCCTCTAAGGTTTGTCTCATTCGGTCGATGCCCAGTTGCCTCTCCAGGCCGCTGACGTCATGAGACGGGCCGGCAACCTCGTAATCGAAGGAGACCTGAACCTCTGGTATTTCGACGTTTGGTTTCCCAGAGGCTAAGGATGGTCCGGGCATGTTCAATGATCTCGTCTGAGGATTCACCCCTGTGGTCGGAATGTCATCAAACTCGTCACCAGGAGTGTAAGCGGTCGCGTAAAGGTTCTCTACCTCGAGAACCGGGAACACAGGGCTTGAGGACGGAACAGGGAGGGGTCCCATTCCACCCTTGGATTTCTTCTTCTGCGCTCCTTTGTTCGGGGTCGACGACATGACGGCAGGTGCAGATGTGGTACTGAAACTGCTCGAAAAGGAGGAAGTTCTGAGCGAGTGCCGACTGTCAACGGGAGAATCCGAACCGATTTTCCTACCAACCTCTGGATAACCTTTGCTTCGCAGTGAATGATATAGGTCGTCTTGCGAAGACATGAAACGGAGGGGTTTAGGCAAACTAAACCACAATCCCACCGCTGCTGTAATGTCGCTTAGTCTCTACGTGGGTAACACAGATGTCACGAACTGGTGTTGAATAGAGTTTATTGAACTTAGTCGGCTAGTCACTCTGGCACACACCTACAACTACCCTTCACGAACGCTTGCGCTCGAATGAATCTCTCTCTACTTCAAGTTCTGACGTCATTGATGCCGCCGTCACTAAATTCTCGCGCGATCGGCCGCCGATCGTCTCTCTAACGCTCGACTCTGGCGCCCTCTAGCGTGATAATCAATCCACGCACGACAGTACGGAACGAGGACTAGTAGTTTCCAGTTTCTACCTAAACCTCAACAGATAGTTATTACGATTGTCTCGTTGCTTGTAATTATTGTTAGCATTTGAGGGATCATTTGGGGTAGAATTAAAACTTTGACGATTGAAGTTAGGACGTTGGAATCTTGGTTGATTATTCGGACGGAATCGTCGATTAGTTCGAATTGACATCTGAGAGAACATTGCTGTTGGGTCCGTGTAGTCGGACTTTTTGGAATGGATGGTTTCTGCGTGAAGTTTAATGGCTTCATACAGATTTGGCAGTGTTTGATCAGATGAGGCCTTCATAGACCAGAATAAGCTCAACTGAGAAGATGACGGAGGCAGCATCTGGAGCAGACGGCGACATGCCATCGGTTCTCCTAGCGTGGCATCCGCAGATTCAACACCAGCCATAACCATATCGAAGGCATCCATATTTTGGATTACTGTCTTTCTAGGATTCCATTCAAATTTGAAGAATCTTGATAGCGCCGTGATCTTCGCGGCTTCAGCCGTCGCACCAAAGCGCTTATTTAGTTTGTCCCAAGTGTCTGAAGCAGCAGCATCTTTGACTGTCGAGCTGAACTTCGAGGCAACCAGATTTTGTGATATCGGATTTAGCAAGATGGCTTTTGCAGCCAGATTTGCTTTCTTGTAATTT
>NW_003803474.1:4799-10465 GCF_000255335.2 Galendromus occidentalis
AGAAGTAGGGTCGGCCATCACCCTTACTTGATTGGTACAGAGTTGAGGTGGAGCCAAGTCGCGATCACAAAGATCAAACGAATCCTCAATTTCTGACACTTTTTGCATGCGCCGAAAAACCTTGTGCAGTTGCTCGTAGCTGTACGTCTAAACCAGCAGGTAAAGAGCTTCAGCTTACCCTCTCGATCGTTGAGGAGATGCACAGGACCTCTGTGCAGCCAGTTGGTAAGGGCAAGAGAGCTGATGACGTGTTGAAGGTCAAGATTCGTAGCTCTGGTCAGGAGTGGGAGAGCAGCCCGTTCAGGAATACACAGAGATGCAATCTCACGAGAGGAAGATACCACAGTAAATTTTATTCGAAATCTTAGGTCTTTTATACCTAGGCAGGAGTCTAAGCTCCTCCTTACATGTCCTGATCCGTACATACATATACATGGGATAAGGCTACCTTGGTCTATCATAAGTAGCGTCCTAGAATACTATTAGGTGTACCCAGCATGTGGGGTGCTAGCCCAATTTCGCACTACCTCAGGGGTATCATGCTAGAGTCGTAACTTCGGGGTGCAACCCCGGTGACTCACGTATTTTACTACTGGCCCGGGTATATGGCCCCGTGGGTTGGTATGAGTCATTGTCCTAGTACGGAACGAGGACTAGTAGTTTCCAGTTTCTACCTAAACCTCAACAGCATTGACAGAGGCGAAGCTTGTATCATCGAAAAATATCGAGACCAATTCGATTCTGTTTGTGCTGACTCCCTGTCAATGTGTCAAACCCGAGCAACGGTAACAGCAGTCTGTCTACGGAAGGGGTTTCCACCGATCGGGGGAGAGAAAGCCTGGGAAGAATTTCATCGACTCCATCCCGATCCGGAATTCCATCTCCAGGAGAAATCAAGGAGGGAACGAAATTCGGAGTCTCAGCAGCCGGGAACGGCGTGCTCATACTCTCAATTCTCATAATTCTAATCTTCTCCTTTAGAAAAACTCTCAGACTCAGAAATTCATACATTCCCATCAATCCCTCTCCGGACGAAAATTCCCGCATCATAACAATCGACTAGCTAAAGGCAGAACCTCAGTTTTTCTTCTCATAGACCCACCATCTTCGGGGAATCGAAGATCTAGATCCCAGTTGCAATCCTCGGAACCTTCAGGATCTCCCTGAGAAACAAACTCCGTTCTCCTTCCAGCGACCACAGGCACACCCCTGCCCCTCCGCTTTTTTTTCTCTCGATAATTGAATATACATATCCCCCTGAGCAACACGGTTTCAGAAGAAGAATGTCTACTTATACGGCGGCCTCTCTGCTTCTCAACAGGGTCAGTAGGGTCCTGGGACGTCCTCGGCAGAGCCTCTATGTGGTTTTCGTCGATTTTCGGTCGGCCTCTGATACTGCATCGCGGAGCATCATTCTGGAGAGGTTAGCTCAAGCTGGCATCCCGAGCCACATTCTGAACCTCCTCTTCGCGATCTTACAGGAAGAACTCGTCTTACTCGAAGACGGTGTTGTCGAGCACGAACCAATCCGGCAAACGACTGGGGTTACCCAAGGAGACTGCCTCAGCCTCTCCTCTTCTCGATATTGGTGAGCGACTTGCCTAGGCGCATACAAGACCGCCACCCCCAAGTACAAGTGCGCATGTACGCCGACGACCTCGCCCTGTTCTCGTCGGTCGGTTCCATCTCCAATAGGCCCTGGGGAGTCTGCAACGATATGTCGTTGAGAATGATCTCGAGATCAACGCCTCGGAGTCGATAGCTCTCAAATTCCGCCGCGTTGGTAGACCCTCGGGCTCGGATCTGTTCAGAGTTTAATCGGACACTCTTGAGCTTGTTGATCACTTCCCGTACCTCGGAATTTTCTTCTCGGCGTTTGGCTGCTCCTTCTCGCGGCATCTCCGCGAACGAGTTCACCTGGGTCATCTCGCTTTTCACTGCATCGAGAACCCACACAAGCTCTCCCTGAAGACGGCCGAGGCTCTATTCACTCTGAAAATCGAGCCGACGGCTTGTTACGGGATCCCAGTGATCTGGGCTCACCTCATGCAGCTGGATCGCCTCAAGGCGGCTTTTCTCAAAAGTCTCAAAAAGGATGCGAGTGCACTGATCAAGCAGAAACAGACTCGTCTATCTCGTGGCGAATGTCCCATTACTCTCGGAGCAAGTCAAGCGACGATTCAATCTCCCGGTGACCGAGGCCTTCGCCGAGCACCGTCGCGAGTGGGAGCGGAGGCTGACGGACGTGGACCCCGAAGTTTTCTACACCGAGGCCTTTTCTTCAGACCGTTGGAAGGGTTCCGACTACATGAACAGGCATCTTGTTACCCGGTCTGCTATGCACGGCTTTCACCACAAAACTTGCTCCCGCAGAGGCTTCCATGACCCCTCGGACGAATGCATCTGTTCCCTATGCGGGGAGATAGGCGGAACGTATCATCTTCAGCATTGCACGAAGAAAGTGTCGCTCTCCAGGTTGATGTAAATCTCGTATATTTAAATTAGGTATATAAACTGGTCAACACTTAATAAATGGTTGAAGATATATATAAGAGACAAGAATAGGTACTCTCACAAAGCCAAACTGTATTAGATTACATTTTTTGTTCTTCTCAAATCTCACTGAAAAGCCTCAAACGCAGGCAGACGAAGGGCTTCGCAGCATCCTCCTCAACGGCAGTGGCCTTTACCCGAGAGGGTTTAACAATCCGATCCCTGTTCATTCTCAAACAAGTCCCGAAGAGCGGGGAGACACATTATGACGCCTCCCTCCAACGAAAGCAAACAAAGCTTTCAAGCTCGAAATGTACAACACGAGCGCGCGGCGACGACGCCGGCCAACTCGGAATGAGGGAACCGGCCTCAGCCGGCCCTCCTGCGACGCCTGGACTCGCCAGGGGAGACAGAACTCCCGTGACAACCAGAAAAGTCACAACGCCGACACATACAAGTCCGCACACGAAACTGACGGGAAAAACCAACTGTGAGCTTCTCAGGCGCGACCGCACCACAAATGTCAGATTCGGATTATCTTCAAAGCTCCGCTTCGAAATTCAGGCGAGCCCCGTTGTCACGATTGCCGATGATGCTCACGGTATCACCGTGCCACCGTGCTCGTGTGCCGATGGGGGGATCGGTTGCTCAACATCAGCAGAATACTCCTCAGTCCCATTGATTGCGCTGGCTCGGTGTCTTGTCAGATATGGAGAACGTTCCACAACCACTTTTTTTCGCTGCTTCTGGTTCGATCGACCCGGATCCCACCTTCGATAGAAGAACGACACACATAAAATCACGCTGAATACTACTCGATCGCGGGTTAGGCGAAAATGATAAGCCAACGCAGCTCAAATACCCACCGAAACTGAAGATCTGCTGCGCTCCGATTCGTTTTTTCCTATACTTCGACACTCGGAAAAGGGGGAAATTGCTTGGCCTGATTCTGCTCAAACGAAAGAACAACCATCCTCATCGACCACTGACCAGCGAGTGACGACCATCGTAGCACGCTTCCTCGTGCACGCGGGGTAGAGATAAGATAAGAAAACCTGGCGATACCGACATCAAACGTGCACGATATAGCGACCGCAGGGATACTCTGCCTCCCGTCGATGCCTCTCCAGAGGCATCGACAGAGCAGCTCACTGAGCCAAAGAGAAAAATTCAATCGAAAGAGCGACACGCAAATATCGTCGAATGGATCACTCTACCGAAGAACAAAGAGGAACAACAGCGGATCAGCGAAAAATATGGACGCTTCGGAATAGATAGAAATACGTAGGTATTCTACATTTCATTCATGTACGCAGACCGACTCTTCGACATAACTATCAGAGCGGCTGTTGAAAATAGAGAAACATAGATAGCGATTCCTCCGAGTCACCCCGCGAGGACGCATCTTCAATCCCTGGAAGACCTCTCAAACATTCGCCTCGAACCACCTGTCATCGGGACGGAATCATCCGAAATGGATTGAGCCGTCTTGAGGAGAAGCTAGCTAGAAGTCAGCCGATCTCGGATTCTCATATCTAACTACACCCGGGTCTCATTGGACGCCGGTTTGCGAAACAGTACGAAGTTGAGAATCAGAGCGGCTCCGCATACGCTTGTGCACGACCACAAGTGCCGACAAAGCGCTCGGCTCGTGAGAGCCCAATGCTTAATTATGGGGACCCATAGTGTACGGGAGTGTGCTCATCAATCAAGTAGAAGGGGTGCCGGATCGGCGCCTCACCATAGGCTTCCCCTTCTCATAGACAATAGTATAAGAAACAACCTTTCAATCAATAGGCACACTGTCTTGTGGAAACTCTACCCGAGTGCTTCTTCGATTCCTCACGAGTGTGGCTGAGCTTCAGATTCGCCTTGGAGACGCTGAGCGACAGCGGAGACGACCCCACTGCCTTCTACCCTATGTCACCAACCAATCTTGTGTGCCAGTACGAGCTTGGTATGGTATGGTATGGTAGTGATCCTCGCCCTCGTGTAGCCAAGAGCCACATCGACGGGCGACCCTAGTCCAGGGGCGAGTATTCTCTAGCGGATCCTTCGGGCCTCGTCTTCCCATTCCTCGAGCGTTCTCTTCGTCTCCTCACATGTCCCATCGTCACCCTCCCCCTCCAAGCCCAGCATTCTGGGGAGCTCATTCGTCTCAGAGTGATATGGTTCACATTTCATGATGATGTGAGGGATTGTTTCTACCTCTCTCCCGCATTTCGTACACAGTGGGTCGAGTGGTTCGTATTTCGTTCGATGTGCTCTGGTCGGTAGCATTCCCGCTCTGGCCAGTGCTAACAATGTACTCCCTCGACTATTCGTATATAGCCCGCGTACCGTTACGCCCCTTACTTTCCATTGTCTATATAGGGTGAGACTTGATTTCGAGCTCATTGACTCCGTCCATTGCTCACTTAGTTTTCTTTTATCCTCCTCTTCACTTGTTCATTGAAGAGTTGGAATCTCGCACTCTGATCTCCCGTATATTCTAGGGGAATATCCGTGCATGAGAATCGTTTTTTTTAGAAAGTTCAGTCGGGCTATGGCTTCTGTGTATATATTTGTAGAGGCCATCATCGATAGGCACTTCCGTGGCCATCGGTCTGAATCCATCGCACTTACTCTTGCGAAGTATCGGATTTTGCTCTGCGCCTCTCTGCTCTCGAATGTGGACCACCCAAGCTCGCCGAGCACAAACTCTGTCGCGACCTTATGTGCCGTGATCCCCATAGCCCATTTCCCTGCGGCCACCTGAGTTCTATCAAAGATGGCCGTAATTTGTCTCGATGCCCGCGATGCCAACACTGCGTTCGCGTATGTTAGCTTCGGTACACCTGTCGCCATCCATTGGATCCGTGTGATCTCGAATCTGTTGAATGTCCATATGCTTTGAGCGTGTAAGCTCTGAAGTGCCTTGTGTGCCTCCCTCTTCCACATTTGTTCTTGGCGAAGGAGATAGTTAGGTTCATTACAGATAGTGATCCCAAGGTATTTATATTCGTCTTCGAATTCTATGTGCTTCCCTTGTATTTTCATTTCTCTAGGCTCTCCAAGTCCGGTGTGATTAAATATTATCATCGCACTCTTCGCGGGGTTGAACTGTAGATTTTTCTCATTCCCCAGTTCAGTGGTCACAGATAGCATTACACTCATCTCTTCGTATGATTGTG
>NW_003803475.1:0-1081 GCF_000255335.2 Galendromus occidentalis
TGCGTTTGACCTTGTGACGAGACTGTAACCAGCGCAGTTCCGGAGCCTGTTACTTTCAGCACTTGCGCTCCGCCTAGCCTAGCTCCACGATGAGACTCGAAGGGCTGATAGTCGACCATCCATTTACGACTTGAACACATGTGATGGGTCGTTCCGCTATCAACTAGGAATTCCTCACCTAAGTCGTTGAAGTTCACCTCAGCCAGTTCCACATTGAGGGCTTCAGAGAAGTTGGCTTGCGGCTGATTCTGTCGTTGGGGCTGGTTTCTTCCGCGGTTGTTGTTGTTGCGATTCCGATTTCTGTTGTTGTTGTTTCGGCGTGGGACTCTGCACTGGGCCTGCATGTGGCCCTTCCGGTTGCAATTGTAGCACACGACTTCTGATGATTGTGAAGACGTCGTTCTATGTCGCGAGAAACTTCGTTGGTAGTTTCTTCGAGGGGTGTTGCGCTTGATGTTGAGTCGGGAGAACATAGCGGTTGCTTGATTGTCATTGGCACCGCGTCTTACTGCCTCAGCTCGGATGGAAGCCGTCAGGATATCCAGTTGTTTGTCCTTGTCAGTACGGGCACTCCAAGCTTGCCTGAAGGGTTCCCAGGACGTTGGCAGAGATTCAAGCAGACGGGAAGAGGTCAGATCGTCATCGAGCGCGAAGCCTGATTGGTTCATCTCATAAACGATCTTCTTGTAGTTCAGGAGATTCTCTGACACAGTCGATCCGGGCTGGTATCCGCAGCGCACGAATTTGGCGACGGACAGGTTCTTCTTGGTACCGTCTGATTGTTGGAATCTGATCCGGATTCTTCTCCAAATCTCCTGGGCTCCAATGTCCTCTGCGTTGTCCAAGAACAACGTCACAGCCAGGTCGGGGTGGATCGAGTTAATCAGGATGTATCGTGCGGCTCGATTTCCGATGGTGAATTCCTGTTTCTGTTTCTTGCCTTCCTTCGTCTTTGCTTTCTCTGGATCCGGTGGGTTGAGGCGTCCTCGGGTGACATCCCAGGCAAACGGTTCGCCATCGAGAACCGATGGGACGATGGTCTTCCAGGCGATGTGGTTCTTCCCGTCAGCAGCCAGGATAA
>NW_003803476.1:0-1062 GCF_000255335.2 Galendromus occidentalis
CGACCCTACTCATTGACAACGAGGCCACGATTCGACTGACCGAATCTTCGCAACAATTTAAGAACGCGAAACACGTTGAGGTGAGGTTCCACTGTGTCAGAGGGAGATACCTTCACGGAGAGGTCAACGTCGAATACTGCCCCAGTGAGGTCAACGCCGCAGATTTCCTGACTAAGAACTTGGATTTCAAAAAGCTTGATACACTGCTCGAAATTGCAGGATTCAATGGCGGCAAGACTCATGGTAGCCCTTCTCGTGATTAGCCTTGTAGACTCCGGTCTCGGCTATTTCAACTACTCGGTGGACTGCGAGCCCGATTGTAGGAGAGAGAACCTGTCATGCACAATCACCGAAACGAATCCAAACGACTTTCCCTGCGATTGTCTGGAATTCGAAGCCAGCTGTCTACGACTGGCTGCGCGTGACACGGTGTGTCTCAGACCTGGGAAGCCACCCAAGGGCGGGGAGAGTATCTGGGAAGCATACAACAAGCACAAGCATCCAACGACAACAACTCCGCCTCCCGTACCACCGACTCCAACGAATCCCTGCAAATGGATTAAGCCGCTGATCGGCTATTGCATTGGATCGTCATTCATCATCCTGGCGCTCGGCTCATACGCTCTCAAGCGCTTCTACTCTAAGCGCATCAGACGCAATTATGAGACCGTGTCAGAATCTCCCACATCTGAACGCCACGATCGGCCTTATAGAGGAACCGTCGAAGATCTCTGATTATATTTGATTCATCCTTTAATCATACCCGCAATAAACGCACATTCGCCTTGTTCCCCAAATGAGAAAGAAAGATTTATTTGACCGCCTTGTAGATCGTATGATCTCGGCAGTCTTTGGCTATTCTCATCAGATCGGCGACACTGGCATAGGAGGTTGCTGGGGAGAAGCTCGTCACCGTCATTCGATCCCCGATCGCATGGTGATAGTCGACGACTACACAGCTTTGGTCTCGACTCAGCTTACATAATCGCACCTCTTCTAGCCAGATGCATAAATGCCATCTGAAATCTATCTCAAAGGAATTCGAAACTGTAGTGCTGGGTA
>NW_003803476.1:1533-3476 GCF_000255335.2 Galendromus occidentalis
GATCGAAACACCGGCTTGGATGTCGTAGTAGTGGATGTCATGGAAGTAGAGACAGGCGCATGAGTCAATGGAACAACGAAGCTGTTTGGAGTGGTGGACTGAACGATTGGAACCTCAGAGGTCTCCACCACACGGTTCTCAACTGTCGAATTTGGAAGCTGAATGAGTCCTGAATTTGCTTCCGAATGTGAACGCTTTGCTAGGCTCGCTCTGTGAAGTTCACCGGGCTCGGAACTGCCAAAGTGGATAGCTGAGAAAGAATGGAAATTTTCTGTAACCCCATACGTGAGCTACACTGATGCTCAGTAACTTTTCGTGAATCCCAGAAAATTACTTACTCATCAGAACTCCTAGAATGAACATAGCTACCACCAGAAATCCAACCGTGTTGGACGAGCTAGAACAGCGCTTCACTGGGAACACCATTGTCGGTCGAGATTTGAATGTGTACTGACTGAATCTAAATCGATCTACCCGCGCGGAATAGACGCCGCCGCGACCACGCTCTCATGAACATGAGCTGTTTGTGTTGACCCTCCAGAACTCTTCTCGAAAACTCTAAAGAGCCGACAAGAGTATCAATAACATTAGCTACTCGCTCAGACTTCAAGAAAACCACAACCCCATAGAGGAACGTGGGAGCACCTGAAACTTTCAAGAGGATAAATCACACCAGGTGATTGAGCTGAAGATAGCTGAGAATCATTAAGAGTCGAAATTCTTTTGTAAAACGAATTATAATTCTTCGATCATTTGCTAATTGAAGCACGTATACACGACTGATTGCGAACAGGCACCAATAGCTGATGCAATGCGGTGATCCTGAGGCGTGCATAAAGCCTCTCCGGGGACGGGTTCGTCCGACCGTAATATGGCGCACGCATCCTCTGTCTTGGATGTGCAAATTGCACCGTCACCTCGACTACACGAATACGAGCTCAGCTCAAGGATGACGTCGCGAGAACGCATCAACGGGTAACGGGACTCATGTGTTTCCCACACGCTGGTGCCTAATGGGAAAGGATATCCTTAAAAATCATGGAAAAGGACGGTCAAGTAGATACCAATGAACCTTCCCAGGGACGAATTTTTTTTAGTTACCTTTAAAGAGGCCAACCACGAGGGAAATGACGAGGAGAACCATCACCAGATACTTGAGGATCGTCCAGAGCTTGGTCCCGAGAACAAACTTCAGCACGTCGTGAAGAAGCGAGCTCAGTGAGCTTCGCGAAAACGATGATTCTCGCGGACTCAGTGAGCTCTGCGTGGACGACGCCTCTCCACTGTTCTCACACGGCGGGGCTGTTGGGCTGTCAACGCGGACCATGCCCACGGAGGCACTGAAGACAGACTTCGGTGACGGAACTGCGGAACTTTTGGTCTGCATCGTGACTCTTTTGGTACTTCGGCGAGTGGAGATCGGAGACATCTAGTTGCGATGAACGAACAATCCGACAGTGCTAGGATCCCCTCTTTAATAGCCAAGCCCCGAGAGGGCAAAGAGAGTGAGAAGCGACAGAAATTATCGCGAAATTTCGATCTCGAAGTCGTTGCCGAACGACTGACATATCTCATGACAAGTTTGACAAAAATATGGTAAGCTCAGATTCTGAGCAAGTGACATCGAGGTGCAAATCGTCTCCAGATATCAGGAAGTAGCATCAATCTGGGCCTCTACTGTGCCTCAAATGTCCCTTATCTCAAGCACTCGTCAAATCTACGAGTCTCTGACTCGAGTCTGGCTGACTCGTCGGAAATAACTCGAAATTCTCATCGCATGCGAAACAGCGATTTATTCCAAGAGAATGAATTCAGAGCGAACCCCTGCGAAAGGCTACACGGCCAATGGGGGAGAATGATGAATATTGTCCATTTCACCTTTCGCTCTAGATACTGAAGACCTCAGTCTGTAACGGTCACTGACCGGTCACCACTTAACCCGT
>NW_003803476.1:6357-7550 GCF_000255335.2 Galendromus occidentalis
GCCCGGAAAGCTTCTGAGGTCCCTGATGATCGCAAACCTATTGTGATGACAATCACAATTTGGTACTCGTGGTACAGCGGTATGTTGTAAATTCAATTTTCTCACAGATCTGCTCCCTGTGATATCTTACTCTCCGAACCAAAAAATCTACTTTCAATTTTTCGTGTAGGTTGCGATGTGTCGCCCGCATCACCCTGTGCACCCCCAGGCGGCGATCCTCATCTCGACAGCGTTTGCCCGCTGCATCCGGATTAAGGGCGCATGGCTATGTAAAGATAGTCTTCGGGAAAGGTGTCTCGCCCTCAGTGGGCAATCTCCCATTCCGTCCACTGCTCTGTGTACCGTGGCGGATAGCATATTGAGCAACCTCGTCAAGGGATGTGAGGGTCCCGGCTATACATTATATTCCTGTATATAAACGTTTTATATTCTATTTATATTCTATTCCTGAAATGCTGCTTAATGAGTACTTACGATATGCGTAATGCTAAACTCTCTCCACTATACCATTCCCATTACTTTCATTCGATCACTCGACAACGTCTGGAACTGTCAGTTCAGTTCAGACAGAGAGTTTTCCACTCTCCAGATTCAATCATGTCGTATGAATCCATCGATCTCGAGTTTGACGATCTCTATCAAGGGAGTGTCGTCATGACTCTCCCCTCATCTCGTTCAACCCGCGCCACGCGGTCGTTTTCACTGTGCGCGAGAGTGTTTTCTACGCTCTTAGCGATGCTCCTAATAACCGTGATCTCCGTATATTCCGGTATGTCTGAGTTTTCCGAGGATTTATCGTTCCTAATTTTCATCCAATTAGTTGAGTTTCCTTTGACAGCAATCGGGTTCATCGTGGCCAGTGAATCCACCGATTCCATCTCCAATATCACCTCGACTCATTCATCGAGCTCTACGAATATTCCTCAGCTTCCTACAAGTCCAAAATCCGCGGAATCTCAGACATTTGACTCATCGATTATTCCTTCAGTGCAATCCCATCACCTTAGATATGCTCCGCTCCATCCATTAACAGACGCCCGAAGATCCGTCACTCGTGAGTCGGGTACCCATCGCTCCGCTGCGGATACTTCAACATCAACACGCAGTCCGTTTCGAAGCACTACTCATCATTGGCACCCCTTATCCACTGTGACCGCATCCTCTTCACCTAGTCGGCGCCGGCAAGCATCACT
>NW_003803477.1:0-4534 GCF_000255335.2 Galendromus occidentalis
TGAATCATCTGATCATCGAGAATCGAGGTTAGAAATTATTCGTCTTTATACCGCAAACGCCCGACTCAGCGAAAACTATGATGAAAGAGCTGCTAGATTAGCGTGCAATAGAGAACGGAATTCTCGATCTCGACGATCTGAAAGCACTGAATTGAAGTATAGTGCTTTTCATTACGACCCAAGTTGCGATTATAGCCTCAAACCCGAGGTAAGGATCGGCGAAATGAATAAGTCATGCCAATATTGTTGCGCACTCAAGTTCAAGAATGAGCCGCCAGGATCGTGCTGTGCAAGTGGGAAGGTAAAGCTTCCCGAATTGCTTGCGCCGCCAGAGCCATTGTTAACATTGATTTCTGGCTCAACCGCTGAATCGTATCACTTTTTAAGGAACATACGCAAGTAAAATTCATGTTTGTTTCATGGGTGCTCTGGATGAGTACTCATATCGGTTGATGGTTCGAGATAATGCCGACAATCATATCTTACGATGCCGGCAGTTATTCCATCAATTCGTTGTCGATATGTATGCGAAAATTGAGACCGAACGACTGTTATTCATCAGGCTGAATCAATCGAAATTACGCTCAGAGGAGTATGATCATTTACGCGATGCGATAAACAACGATGGCAATGTCAATCCCAGTGAGCTTGGCAAGATGGTGATCTTGCCTGCGACATTTACCGGGAGCCCCAGACATATGCACGAATACGCCTAAGATGCTATGACACATGTTCGAAATTATGGTCGCCCAGATCTTTTCATTACATTTACATGTAATCCCGCGTGGGAGGAGATAAAAGCGCTATTGTGTCCCGATCAATCGAGCTCGGATCGCCATGATATTTTAGCACGCGTATTCAAACAAAAGTTGAAAGCACTCATGGATTTCATTGTCAAACACAATGTTTTCGGAGAATCTCGCTGCTGAATGTATTCTATTGAATCGCAGAAACCAGGATTGCCGCATGCCCACATTTTGATTTGGCTTATTGAAAAGATCACACCGGAGAAGATTGACGATGTGATTTCAGCCGAAATACCTGATGAAGAACTCGATCCGGAGTTATAATATTTCAAATCATTCCGAAGAACATGATTCATGGGCCATGTGGTGCGTTTAATGACAAATCCCCGTGCATGAAAGACGGTAAATGTACGAAGCGATATCCGAGGAAACTACTGGCCCAAACTATTACTGGGAATGATGGTTACCCACAATACCGACGTAGGTCACCGACAGATGGCGGGAAAATTATGAAATTGAAAACACGAAATGTTGATGTTCCCGTCGATAATCGCTGGGTTGTGCCGTATTCGCCGCTTCTGTCAAAAACGTTTGAAGCTCACATCAACGTCGAGTATTGCAATTCGGTCAAATCAATCAAGTACATCTGCAAATATATCAACAAAGGGCATGATATGGCGATACTTGGAATGGAAAATGCATCTGCTCAATATGACGAGATCGAGCGCTATCAAGCTGGCCGATACATCAGCAGCAATGGGGCGGTCTGGCGTATTCTGTCATTTCCGATCCTTGAGCGGCATCCAGCAGTGATACACTTAGCGGTACACCTTGAGAACGGACAGCGCATATATTTCACGGCGGGCAATCTCCAGTCGAGGCTCCAATCCCCTCCACAGACAATGATCCATTCGCGAGCACGTTACTCTTCTCAGAAGTACCGAGATACTACACATGGAAAATTGTAGCCAAGAAGTTTCAGCGGCGAAAAATAGGTAACAATGCAAACATAAGATAAACTAAATATTTCAATCAAATTCAAATGGCCCCTGCCTGTTCCAAGAAAATACATCTACGGTTCGCAGCGAAGCGCGACCGGGCACGCTAGTATAGAATAAAAGCGAGGGTACGGGAAAGTGGGGAAACAGGAGCGGGGAAACGGCAAAGTAGGGAAACGGCAAAGTAGGGAAACGGCAAAGTGGGGAAACGGGAAAGTGGGGAAACGGGAAAGCGGGGAAACGGGAAAGCGGGGAAACGGGAAAGTGGGGAAACGGGAAAGTGGGGAAACAGGGAAGTGGGTAAACGGGAAAGCGGGGAAACGGGAAAGTGGGGAAACGGGAAATTGGGGAAATGGAAGGATGGGGAAACGGGAAAGTGGGGAAGCGGGGAAACGGGGTAGCGGGGTAGGGGGAATTTTAGATTCGTCTTTTAGAAGTGACTTCGCTCGTCACCTGATCGCGAATCATCTGTCCGGAGGACACGAAGCGGGAGCGATTCTGATCATTTGCTCAGACTAGACCAGCGGTTCCCGATTTCTTTTTCGCCCGGGACCCTCGCCGGACTTCGCGAGTCTGCTCGGGACCCCCTGCCATGTCCTGTCAAAACCGTTGCTTCGGGGTATACAGGCCATTCGCTACTCGCTTAGCGGTACGACTCTCTATCGTATGCGCTCGTCAGTATTTATTCCTTTTTAATTTAACCATGTTCACTTGTGACTTATTTATGACTCCATGAGCATCTCAATGACTTTTGTGCTGTCTTTTGGAATCCACAGTATCTGACATACGTGACTCTGTCGAGCTCAAAGCTTAGCGCAGATCTGCTTCAGGGTTAAGACGCGATCTGTTCTTAGTTTTGATTGTTAACACAGTACTGAAGCCGGATTCACACAAGTATGCCGTTACGAACGGGACAAGAATCCTGAGCGCGCTCTCAGCAAGTCGTGGGTAACTCCCCATGATTGAGCACCAAAACTCCTCCAAGTTTTTGTTCTGAAATCCCATGGCTAAGGCCCGATCCTCGCGGGGTTCAATGAGATCTTCTTCGATTTTGCCGCTATCAGAGAGGTTTTGGAGATCGAAGGAGAAAGGATCGAACATCCATTCTCCGTAGATCTCGAGGTCTCCTGGTGCAGAATACCTGTCGAGAGATTCAGACAACAAGTTCAGTCGAAGTTGTGTCATCCTCTGTGGAACAAGTTTTCTGCAGCGATGGAAAGTTTGTCAAGTTCCCACTCTCTACTCGTGTCCGCCAAAGCTGCAATTTTGCTGTGAATGCTTTCAACTTTCGTTTTGCAATGAGCATGTTTGATCCCCTGCCTTGAAGAGATATGCTCAGTTCATTCAGCAGGCTGGAAATGTCCGCGAGATAGGCCAATCGTTTGAGGAACATCGGAGCTTCGAGGTCGCCCAGGAGATTACTCTTCTGATCCTTCAAGAATAGCTTGACTTCATCTTGGAGCTCGAAGAAGCGGGAGAGTGCTTGTACGCGAGAGAGCCAACGTACGCTCGTATGGAAAACCAGCACTGTGTGCTCGCTCCCGAGGCTCTCGCATAGCGATTTGAACAAACGATGATTCAGAGCCCGACCCCGGATAAAGTTGATAGCCTTCACGGACGAATCTAGAGCATGTTTGAGCTCCATCGGAAGCGTCTTCGAGGCCAGAGCATGGCGGTGGAGAAAGCAGTGGGTTGTCTGCAGATTCGGAATTTCCCGCCTCATCAAGGCTCAAAACCCGGACTTGTTGCCGAGCATTGCCGGCGCACCATCCGTGCAGACAGAGCCAATGGTCTGCAAGTCCAAGTTGTGCGTTTCGAAGAAATCTTCCACAAGTTGGCGGACACCTGCATGATTTGCTCGATATTTCCTCGAGCTACCGAATACACGTATATCTCTATGGGGCGATAACATCAGCAGTTTACAGCGGACTCCGGGACCCCCGGGGATGGGAGTCGAGACCCCCAAGGGGTCCCGGGACCCCCATCCGGGAATCGCTGGACTAGACAGAGCGGGAACGGTTCTTTTCCGAATTCATCAGTGGGCTCCAGCGATTGATCCGTCACACAGCGGTGTCTTCTGTGCATTCGCTGTTTTCGTGCTACTGTCTGCTGTTGTTCGTCGTATTTTATCATTTTTCATTCAATCATGACGAGACACGAGACCCGTTCACTGAGAAGCGCCACTCGGCCGTCAACAACTCAGGAACTCAGGATCACATTTGCATCGTTTGACGTAGGTCAAATCGAAATATAAAAGATTATACATAGAGCGGCTCTCGATTCTCCTCCCATCCAGCGAATCTGAGCGTCGCCATCAGGCTTCTGCTTCAACAGCTTCGAAAGAATCGCACTCGGTGTGCGACCGCAGGGAGTTCCTGATTCCTCGGCCTGATCACTGTGACTGAATCCGGCACCTGATTCTGGGCACTGGCTTTGGAGCTGCATGTAAGAGGATTCAAGGTAGGACTCGGATCCGCCTCTAAGGCGATGATGCATCGGATTCCGGCAGAATCAGGAAGCTGATTTTAAATTATTTTAAATTTTAATAAATTTTAAATTACAAATCGGGATGCTTGGCCATCCTGAGGACCTCGATGACGTTTCTCGGCAAGATTGCGAACCTTGAACACATACAACTGACGTGCACGCGGTCCGGTCTGAAGATCAAAAATAGTATGTATCACACGTGCTCATACAGTGGTGGCATGATGGGTGGTCTCATCATCTGCACGTAGGTCGAGGTGGTGTGCGCGTGTACGTTTCGAAGCACGCTGCCACAGACATTCGACA
>NW_003803478.1:0-1859 GCF_000255335.2 Galendromus occidentalis
GTAGCTCGTTTCGAAACTATCAGAACGCTCCTAGCGGTCTCAGCACAGGAGGCACTGACCCTATATCAATTTGATGTGGCTACGGCCTTCTTGCACTCTGATCTAAAAGAAGAAATTTACACCCTCAGCCAGAAGGTTTTGAGGACGGATCTGGGAGAGTTTGCAAGCTGCTGAAAGCTTGTTATGGATTGAAGCAAGCTCCGGAGGAATTTAACAGCAAAATCAAGAAATGCTTCCTGGAGCTGGGATTGACCCAGAGCACCTCGGACCCGTGCATGTTCTTCTCCGAGGGACCGAAACGACTTGTGGTAGTTCTATATGTCGATGATGGCATTACGGGAGCCTCATGCAAAGAAGATGCTGAAGAATTCCTCATTGCACTCGGTAAGGCACTTAAAATCACTTTCAAACCACTGGAATTCTTCTTGGGGTTGCACATACAGGGTGTCCATTCTAAATTGAGACTTTTCTATCTTCCCCCTTCACGAAGCCATAACTAAAAGAGAACTAGATGTAGGTTCGAGATATCACATGGTGGTAATCTACCACCCATAATCAACATATTTATTCAATGTAGCCACCTCCATTGGCAATGACAGCTTCGAGCCGAGAACGGAATCTGTTGCAGGCGTTTTTCAGCGATACCTTGCTCAAATTTCGAAATGCCATCCTAACAGCGAGCGGCAAAGATTCGACGTTGGAGTGATGAGTTTTGTTGGAGTCCGCTTCGACAACGCTCCACACAAAATAGTCCAGGGGATTCAGATCTGGAGAGCTGGGTGGCCAAAAATCTTTCGGCCAGAAGTGGTGAACATTGGATGCCAGCCAATCTTGAACTGCTTTGCTCGTGTGCGCGGGCGCACCATCTTGTTGGAAGACATAAGGCCTCCCCGCGCTCACTTTGACCATCCACGGCTTCACTACCGTTTGTAGAACATTCAGGTAGACGGTCTGATTGACAGTTTCGCCGTTCGATGCCTTCAATCACTCGTGGGGTCCGTTTCGGCCGATGACGTTCGTGTTTCTTCCGCTCACATGTCACCTCGTTGTCCCCCGCGAATGAGACTTGCTTCGCGATGCGGTACACAGTTGCTTTTGGCAAGCTCAGAAGATTCACAATCTCGGCGGGCTTGCGACCAGCGCGGAGGGCAATGAGTATGGTTTGCCTCCGAAACCGCTCCCGCGAGCACATGCGTTCGTCCGGAATTACTATGATATGTTTTGATGCGTCATGGATGCGGCTACAAATCACCAACAAACCGCTCGGATCAACGCGTCTTTTCAACCCCGGGCGGTCCGATGAAAAAAGTCTCAATTTAGAATGGACACCCTGTAGACATCTCCCCTGATCTTAGAACTATCCACATCCATCAGTCGAAGTACATTGCCGACTTGTTGAAAAGATTTGGTATGACGAGTTGCAAGCCGGCCAAGACGCCGGCGCCGCTTGATAGCAGTGCGAAATCCGCCTACGATGGCGAGATCGATGTGTCACTGCCGTACCGCTCTCTCGTCGGCGGACTGATGCACCTCGCGATTGCGACAAGAGCAGATATAGCCTATGCAGTAGGCTTCTTGTCGAGGTACCTGGATTGCCCAACGAAACAGTTGTGGAAACAGGGGTTGCACATCCTGAGATACTTGAGTGGAACCAAGACTCACGGCCCCTTTTACTCTAGTGACGGTTCACGCGAACTCAAGGTCTACAGCGACGCAGATTTCGCTATGTGTGAGACCACCAGACGGGGCACTTCTGGCTCCCTGGTCAAGTTCGGAGGAGGAGCAATTGGCTGGTGCAGCCAGCGCCAGAGCTGTGTTTCCACCGGCTCCATGGTCGCGGAGCTGATCGCTGCCTCAGA
>NW_003803479.1:0-6879 GCF_000255335.2 Galendromus occidentalis
GTAAAGAGATCTCTGAATAAAGAGAGCCGGCGATTCCCCTTCCACTTCCTTCTCTCCAGGCACGAGTACATGCATGACGTTCCCGTGCCTGAGAGGCACTACACTCGTGTACCTGCTAGCGGACACTCCGTTGTCCGGGCAGCTTTACCTTGAATCGTCGGCCGAGTTTCTCCGAAACCGAGTCGTATTTATTCTGAGTGTCAGTCTAGCAACCTTAAGATAGTTGATATTGGTGTCAGAAGTGGTTGAACCAAGCTCCGCTCGTTTCAACCGGACAATCTCAGCGCGGATTCTGCTGTCTCATCGGGGCCACGTGCCAAGGCAAGTTTTTCCGGCCGGTTGCTTCGCACCGCCGGAGTGAAATCAACGTTCCTGCAGACGATCGGCATCCATCCACCGCCCCGCATCATCGGTTCCGGCTGGAAGGAGCTTTCGAAGAGGAAATCGGAATTTCGCAAGTCAGCACGTTGTTACCGTCCAGATAAGTGGCAGAGATCCGCGAGCAGTTTCATCGAAACCCAAAGCCTGGAGCACCGCCCAGAGCTCGTCTTCCTTGATAGGAAGAATTTCTAGGAAGTGAAAACGCGTTTTGTCGAAAACCGGTCACTGACTAGCTTCGATCGTTCGGCCTGGAGTGAGTTTCACCGAAACTCAGAGTCTGGAGCACCGCCCAGAGCTCAGCTTCCGAACTGGGAAGAGTTTTCAGGAGAAATAGGACGAGCTTTCACGAGAAACAGTCTTTCCCTAGACGTCGGTCGGGTTAGGCTTAAGGACTCGGGCTCAAGATCGAGAATCCTACCGCAGACCGGACAAATAAGGATCAGCAAAGGAACGAGATCAATCTCCTCACGCTATTGTAGCGCATCCCAGCGTTCCGAACAAATTATTTCGACTTTCAACCATCCCCGCTCATCCGTCGGCGAACACGTGGAGCATTGAACTTCATCATGGAGCACGGAGAGCCGAGGCAAGCTGCGCCTGCAGCAGGAAAGTATTCACACAAAGCTAAGGTCTCGAGAAATGAGCTGACGAAAGCTCGACAGCACTGACGAAGTCGATTCGTAAGTGCCACCAGCTAATCGAGGCTAGGGTAAATACCCGCGAATTCTACAACAAAGCAAATCGTTTACATGCTTCTCTCCTGGAGACGGCTGAAAAATGCAATCGTGCATTCGACGAGTACAAATCGCATCCGGAACACGCCGAAGACGCAGACAAGTTCGACGAAGCGTTCAACAAGCAGGCGGAGTACGAAGACTCAACAGAGGAAGCGAAGGAAGCCCTGACAGAAACGCTCGAGTCGCTGGCAGAGTCGCTGCAAATATTGAGCACTCAACAGGCCACGTCTCAATACGGTTCGGCGCAGGAGCAAGATGAGGTTCTGGCCAATAACCTACAAAGCATTCATTTACAGTCGGGCAGTACCCCGTTGCCAGGAGCAGAACAGTTGGGCGAGTCAGCGCAGGGAGAGACGGCAGGATTTCAACAGGAATCGGATGCCCAGGAGTCGGCGGAGCACGCAGTGTGCGCAAAGACATGCTGCGGAGCCAACGACCTGATGAACAAGGTGCCGAAGTTCAACGGGGAGGCGACCAAGTTCAGCGAGTGGTGGCACGTTTTCCATCGCTACGTCGACGCGCAGGACGTCGACGCCATGGAGAAATGCAGGATCTTTAAACAATCGCTGACAGGCAAGGCCGCCAAGCACGTATGCTATATAGACATCAGCGCAGAGTGCTACCAGTTGATGAGAGATATGATCCAGAAACGTTTCGGTAACAAAGCCATGGCGCAAGATGCGCACATGCATAGAATTATTAACCTCTGTAAAGCCAGGGATTTGATGCGGGACGACAGATTCATTGAATTCGTCATGTCCGTTTCGCAGAGCGTGCACGCCCTAGTGGCTAGCGGTAAGAGCTTTGCGTCGCTCTCTCTTGTATTGGCTCCGGTAATTGTGACATGTCTGCCCGAGAGGTTCCGTATCAGGTTCAACACTTTGTGGCGAGCCAAGGAGCCTGACGGAGAGGACAAACTGGAGGTTCTGATCTCCTTCCTCGAGGATCAGGCATCAGTCATGGAAGAAAGCTTGCAGCAGAAAAGAATGGCGGAACCCGGTAGGACCGGTCCCGCGAAGCATAATCAGGGAAAACATCCCAGAAATTTCAGGAAGGATGCCAGCGGCCCGCAGCAGCATCAATATGCGCAGAAGAGTCAATTTTCATTCGCGGCCCAGGTGTCAGCGCCGGCCTGCATTTTCTGTGGAAAAGGGCATCCTCCCACTAGGTGCGTCGAATCGATGTCGCCGGTAGACAGACGTAAGGTACTGGCAGAGCACAACTCATGCCTCAGGTGTTTCCGTAAGAATCTTGTGAATAGGAAATGTCTAGCTAAGCAGAGCAATTGTGCGAAGTGCGGAGCCCGTCACCACGTCCTGGTATGTACTAAGCAACGATCCGAGGCTTCTTCGAACCTGGGATCCAGCGACGTTATAAATCTGTGCCAGCCCACATCGCAGTTAGAGGGCTCGGAAACTCTGTTACAGACGGCCCATGTGTGGGTGATTAACGGGAAGAATCGGCGCATGTGTAGAGCCATCCTGGACCCCGGATCGCAGAGATCGTTCGTCTCGGAAAAAGTTGTTTCAGCGCTCGGCATCGAGCCCACATCAAAAGAAACGGTTCAGATCCACGGCGTGGCAGGAAGGAAGTCGGACGATCAAGATCTATGCACTTCGAAACTGGTAGTTAAAAGCCGTTTCTCGAGGCATCAAATTAACATTGGTTGCCTCACAGTTCCCAGGGTGGTACGCGGTCTTCTTCCCAGGGCGGCGAGTCCCAGGAATTTAGCACCCATGGCGGATAGCCCTCAGATTGGCTTCCCGGAAGAGATAGAGCTGCTCATCGGGGCGGATGCCCTGCATCTGGTTTACAACGGCATGTACCGCAAAGTAGGGGAGTACACGGCATCTCCAACCATTTTCGGCTGGGTCCTGTGGGGTGGAGATGGCGGTAGGAAAATTGTTAACTCAGTTGTCACGTCGTTGGGAGAGATCCAGCACGCGGAGTACGGCAACGAACTAGCGACGGTGCCGGTAACGAAGCCGAAGACTCAGTTTGAAAATTTGAATTTTCTGTGGGACACCGAGTTCCTAGGTATCGAGAGTTCGAGCCAGGACGAGGATAAGAGCTCCTTGGAGCAGATGGAGAAATTTTTCAAAAGCTCCATCAGAATGACTCCGGAAGGCAGGTTCGTAGTCTCGTTGCCGTTCAGGGAAAATTTAGAGACGCTAGGAGATAACAGAAACTTGGCTTACTCCAGGCTTCAGGGACTGCTCAAGTCTCTGAGAAAAAATCCAAAGCAGTTGAAAGCAGTGGATCAGGAGGTCGCCAGGCTGATTTCGTCACGGTTCGTCGAACCGGCGAAACCCCGGTTACCGGGACAGAAGGCGTACTACCTGCCATTGGTGGCGGTAGCCAAGAAGTCTCTAGCTTCGGATGAGGTGAAGGTTCGCGTGGTCAAGGACGGCGCCGCTCGTTCGCGAGACGAAGCATCATTGAACGATGTGTTGGAGAAGGGACCGAACTATCTACCCGATCTGGTAGCGGTGCTGCTCCAATTCCGCAGAAAGCCTATTGCAATCGTAGCGGACATAAAGGCAGCGTTCAATCAGTTTCTAATTAACGAAAATCATCGCACCTTTCTAAGGTTCTTCTGGCCCGCAGGCGTGGCGACGAATCCGGACGCTCCGATCAGAGAATTTTGGGCTACGGTCCTAGACTTTGGTTCTGTGTGTAGCCCGTGGCTACATTGCGCAGGAGTGCGCCACCACCTGGATCTCCAGATAGAGAAGCGGCCAGCGCAGGCCCAGTTGCTCCGGGAGGTAAAATCTACCTTCTATGTGGACGACATAGCAACCGGAGGAAGCGATGTTAAAGACGCTAAGCAGGTGGTATCCACGCTGATAGATGTATTCCGCGAGGGGCATTTCCCGCTCGGTAAGTGGAAAACGAACAATTGTCAATTGGCGGAATATATCAAGGAGGTTTCGAGGGAAGAGAATCCCGAGGTGTCAAGCCAGGACGTCGGCGCCAAATTTTTGGGCGTATCCTGGAATCAGCAGAATGACACGCTGTTCACCGACACAAAAGAAATTCCGAAATGGATGCTGGCGAGAACCCCCTCCAAGAGGAATCTGCTAAAGGGGCTCAGCCAGATCTACGATCCACTGGGGTTGTTGGCGTGTTTAGCCATCAACTTCAAAGTGCTCACTCAGGTACTGTGGACAAAAAAATTGGATTGGGACACACCCTTGGACGGGGAGTTGTCTGTTTACCGCGCGTCGGTACATAATCTGGAGTACGCGCATCTCATTAGGATTTCTAGGCCAATGTTCGCGTTCGGGAGCGGCACGGCGGCAAGGGAGCTACACGTGTTCGCTGACGCCTCGCTGAAGTCCTACGGTGCGGTCGTGTATATGCGCGAGATTCCGACGGGAAAGGTCGGCGGCGCGGCTCCGGTAAGCTTTATCATGGCTAAATCCAGGGTCTGCCCTCTTAAGGGAAAATGGACGATCCACCGGCTGGAGCTCATGGCGGCGGTCGTAGCAGCACGTCTGGCAAAGCGTGTGTCAGAAGCGGTCGCGGAAGCAATTGATCGCATATTCTTGTATTCCGACAAATCAGCCGTGCTGGGATGGCTGCGACAATCCTCGGATAGGTGGAAGCCCTTTGTGGCTAACAGGATCCGTGAGATTCAGGCGATATCGAGGGTAGAGGATTGGAGCTACGTAGGATCAGAAGACAATCCGGCAGACCTGCTCAGCAGGGGATCACCACTCAACACGGCGGATCTACGACAATTCTGGTTACAGGGGCCGGAGTGGTTGGCTCAGCAAAGAGCCCCGGAATCCCACGGTCTGAATCCAGAAGATGGGGCACAGGCGATGCTGCAGGAGAAAAAGGCCGAAATACTATCGGCAGCTGCGGTGGTGGAAACCCCATTGGAGCAAGTTTTTCATCGGCGCCTCTCGTCGTGGGGTAAAGCGGTCAGGGTGATCGCCTACATCCGGCGGTGGGGAGCGCGCTGCAATAAATCGGTGTCTTTCCCCAGTCGCGAAGTGGCGCCGGAGGAATACGTGGAAGCTGAGACGGTCGTTCTCAAATTGATACAACGGTCAAGTTTTGGGGCGGAAATGGCTGACATTTCCCACATTCCCAAGTCGAGCCTGATCGCCAAGGCGAATCCGTTTGTGGACGAGGCAGGGTTTCTCAGAAGCAGAACCCGACTGGTGAGATCGACGAATTACAATTATGAGACAGCATGTCCAATTGTGCTTCCGGGAGACGACCACCTCGTGCAGCTGTTGGTGCGGAAAGTCCATGAGGAAAATTGTTTACATTCAGGGGGCACAGCAGCGATGTTGCACCACTTAAGAGAGAAGTTTCTGGTTACAGGCGCGCGCCGGGCGGCGAATAAAGCTTCCCACGGCTGTAAAGTCTGTGTTCGCTTTAAGGCGAAGGCGGCGTCGCTTCCGGTTCCCCCTTGCCCAGCTTCAGAATCGAGGAGTGCCCTCCGTTCTCGGTAGTCGGGGTGGATCACGCTGGCCCGATTTTTTTCAAAGCACAGGACGGGAGGCGAACAAAATCATATATACTGCTATTCGTATGTCCGATAACGCGCGCTCTGAGAGTGGAGCTGGTAGCCGATCTGACCACTTACGAGTTCTTGCTCGCTCTGCGCAGGTTCATCAGCAGAAACCCAGCGGTTACGCGCATAATTTCGGACAACGCGAGGACGTTCACCCGGGCGGAAAAAGAGCTAGAAGCAATTTTCGACAACGCCAACCATCCCAGAACCCAGGCTTTTCTGGCCAGAAAACGGATTGTGTGGTCGCACATCACAGAGAAGAGTCCGTGGCACGGAGCCTTTTGGGAGAGATTGGTTCAGGTGGTCCTCAGAGAGACGAGCAGCACACAAGAAGACACGGACACGTTGGTGGAAACTCCCAGTACGGGGGACCACTAACTTGCTCCCAACGCTGCGCTGAAAACGTGAGGCTGTCGAAGCAGACTCCTCACTTCAGCCCTTGTGAATTCTCAGTGAACCTCCCTTGTAGTACGACGGCCGGTCCCCAGCCAGTCTCTGCAACGCCCGACAATGACAATACCGATACGAACTGCAGGATTGGCCTGTGGAACTGTGAGGGGCTGAGGAGAAGCCTAACCATACTAACAGCAGCCGACTTGAAAAGCTATGACATTTTCGTCTTCACCGAGACTTGGGAAATCCACCCAGTCGAGGTCCTCGATTTCCATGTCGCGCAATCCCTTGCCAAGAAGTGTGAGGGACCAGGACGTCCGAGTGGAGCGTGGCTGTAGTGTACAACAACAAGCTTAAGGATGCGATTTGCGAAATCGCAGAGGAGGACACCGTCGTCATCGATTCTAAAAACTGTTTGATAATTGCTATGTATATAAGACCGTCAGACTCGTTAGAGACATTCGAAGAGAAACTTGCTCATGTTGCCTGTTGGATCCGTCCTCACACTCCGATAGTGTTCTGCGGCGACCTGAACGCACCGCTCGATAAACCGAATGCTAAGCGCACCATCATCTTAAAACGAATGCTGGAATCATGGGGTTTATCGCTGATAACCGAACCCTCCACATTCACGTACGTCGCACATCAGGGTCGATCAACTATCGACGTCTTCGCTACCAATATCCCAGCTCTTTACGAAAGCTTACAGACTTCTCTACGAATATTCGGCACAACTGCGCATTTACCCGTTGCGATGTCCATCAAGATTGAGGAATCGAAAGTGCCCCCAGAAGAAGAAGCGTCCGAATACGAGGCTGAATCAACGAATTTTACTGT
>NW_003803480.1:0-1001 GCF_000255335.2 Galendromus occidentalis
CTCCCGACTCAACATCAAGCGCAACACCCCTCGAAGAAACTACCAACGAAGTTTCTCGCGACATAGAACGACGTCTTCACAATCATCAGAAGTCGTGTGCTACAATTGCAACCGGAAGGGCCACATGCAGGCCCAGTGCAGAGTCCCACGCCGAAACAACAACAACAGAAATCGGAATCGCAACAACAACAACCGCGGAAGAAACCAGCCCCAACGACAGAATCAGCCGCAAGCCAACTTCTCTGAAGCCCTCAATGTGGAACTGGCTGAGGTGAACTTCAACGACTTAGGTGAGGAATTCCTAGTTGATAGCGGAACGACCCATCACATGTGTTCAAGTCGTAAATGGATGGTCGACTATCAGCCCTTCGAGTCTCATCGTGGAGCTAGGCTAGGCGGAGCGCAAGTGCTGAAAGTAACAGGCTCCGGAACTGCGCTGGTTACAGTCTCGTCACAAGGTCAAACGCAAGTTCTACAACTAAGGGAAACCTTGCACGTTCCCAGCTTGCGTCGAAATCTTATACATATCAGTAGCCAAATTGGCTGACAATGGTTACGAAATTCAGGTCACCAAAGATAACATCAGATTAGTGCGAGATAGTGTAAAAGTGTACGCGGAGAGATGCAACAATCTCTATGTTGTTCTACCCACGGAAATTCCAGAAGCTAACATCAGTACTAGAGTTCAGAAAAAGATCAGTCTCTTGGAGGCGCACAAGACCTTTGCGCACATTAACGTTGATCAAGTGAAAAGATGCTGCAGCGAGAAGGACATGAGATAGAGAATGACTTTATAGTCTGTGAATCGTGTACCCGCGGAAAGATGCCGCGTGCGGTAAATAGGTCTAGACCAATGAGCGATAGAGCTCCACGACCCGGCTACATCTTCTCCGATACTTGCGCCGTCAGTAACGGGTCCTATGGCGGTGCTTACTATTTCTTGACTCTGAGTGATGACATGAGTCGATATAGGAAAGTCT
The DNA here is from genome assembly GCF_000255335.2 of Galendromus occidentalis. Classification (NCBI taxonomy): domain Eukaryota; kingdom Metazoa; phylum Arthropoda; class Arachnida; order Mesostigmata; family Phytoseiidae; genus Galendromus; species Galendromus occidentalis. The sequence goes on from NW_003803480.1 coordinate 981, forward strand.
ACTTTGTCCAATCAAAGGACC
>NW_003803480.1:1046-15758 GCF_000255335.2 Galendromus occidentalis
AGAAGTACCTGCCGTCGGAGCGGCTGTCGACAGGCAAGAAGATGAGTTTAACCCACCTAGTCATGCAGGCCGCAGACTTAGGGATCGATCCAAGCTGAAGGCGCCTGATAGATATCAAGCCGGCTACGCAGATGCAGCGCCATCTAGCGTTGAGAAACAGAACACTAGTGTAAATGAAGTGGCGGACGCGCCCACCAGCATTAATGAAGTATATAGTTCACCTCACAGAGAGGAATGGCTGAAGGCCCTGTCCGAAGAGATTGCTTCGATGAAGCATCACAATGTATGGGAACTCACGGAACTTCCTAAGGGAAAGCGCACCATAGGCAATATATGGATTTTCAAAACGAAGGAGGATAAGAATGGGGTGATCATCCGCCGAAAAGCTCATTTTGTGATCAAAGGTTACAATCAGGTCGCTTGAAGGGACTTCCACGAACTGTACGCCCCAGTAGCTCAATTCGGGAGAATCAGGAGTCCTGATTCAGGACGCTCCTAGCGGTCTCAGCACAGGAGGCACTCACTCTATATCAATTTGATGTGGTACGGCCTTCTTGCATTCAGATCTAAAAGAAGAAATTTACACCTCTTGAGGTTAGAATAGCTACCCTTATTTCTTGTAAGCAAAATGTTCGTTGGAACATCTGTCTCGACGCCGACCTCGGCTATTCTGTACTACTCTGACTGCGTTCTCCTTGATCGACCTGAGTGCTGCGTCCTGAACCTAACCATCGCAACCATTTAGGAATACGACACCCCTCAGCCAGAAGGTTTTGAGGTTGAGATCCACATCCATCAGTCGAAGTACATTGCCGACTTGTTGGAAAGATTTGGTATGACGAGTTGCAAGCCGGCCAAGACGCCGCTTGACAGCAGTGCAAAATCCGCCTACGATGGCGAGATCGATGTGTCACTGCCGTACCGCTCTCTCGCGGCGGACTGATGTACCTCGCGATTGCGACAAGAGCAGATATAGCCTATGCAGTAGGCTCCTTGTCGAGGTACCTGGATTGCCCAACGAACCAGTTGTGGAAACACGGGTTGCACATCTAGAGAGAGAAGACTCACGGCCCCTTTTACTCTAGTGGCGTTCACGCGAACTCGAGGTCTTCAGCGACGCAGATTTCGCTAAGTGTGAGACCACTAGACGGAGCACTTCTGGCTCCCTGGTCAAGTTCGGAGGAGGAGCAATCGGCTGGTGCAGCCAGCGCCAGAGCTGTGTTCCCACCGGCTCCATGGTCGCGGAGCTGATCGCTGCCTCAGAGGCTTGTAAAGCGGCGATCTGGACAGCCAAACTCCCGAACGAGCTCCACTACCCCGTGAAACCGTCCCTACTCATTGACAACGAGGCCACGATTCGACTGACCGAATCTTCGCAACAATTTAAGAACGCGAAACACGTCGAGTTGAGGTTCTACTACGTCAGAGAGAGATACCTTAAGGGAGAGGTCAACGTCGAATACTGCCCCAGTGAGGTCAACGCCGCAGATTTCCTGACTAAGAACTTGGATTTCAAAAAGCTTGATACACTGCTCGAAATTGCAGGATTCAATGGCGGCAAGACTCCTGGTAGCCCTCCTCGAGATTAGCCTTGAAGACTCCGGTATCGGCTATTTCAACTACTCGGTGGACTGCGAGCCCGATTGTAGGAAAGAGAACCGGTCATGCACCATCACAGAAACGAATCCCGACAATTTTCCTTGCGATTGTCTGGAACTCGAGGCCAGCTGCCTCCGCCTGGCAGCGCGTGACACGGTCTGTCTCAGACCTGGGAAACCTCCCAAAGACGGCGAGAGCATCTGGGATGCATACGAAAAACACGTACATCCAACGACAACAACTCCGCCTCCCGCGCCTGCGACTCCAGCAGATCCCTGCAAGTGGATAAAGCCGCTGATCGGCTACTGCATCGGATCCTCCCTCATCGTCCTGGCGCTCGGCTCATGCGCTCTTAAGCGCTTCTACTCTAAGAGCATCAGACGCATTTATGAGACCGTGCCAGAATCTCCCACATCTGAACGCCACGATCGGCCTTATAGAGAAACCGTCGAAGATCTCTGATTATTATATTTGATTCATCCTTTCTTCATACCCACAATAAACGCACATTTACTTTGTTCCTTAACTGAGAAAGAGAATTTATTCGACCGCCTCGTAGATCGTATGATCTCGGCAGTCGTTGGCTATTCTCATCAGATCGGCGACTATGGCATAGGAGGTTGCTGGGAAGAAGCTTGTCACCGTCATTCGATCCCCGATCCCATGGTGATAGTCGACGACTACACAGCTTTGGTCTCGACTCAGCTTACATAATCGCACCTCTTCTAGCCCGATGCATAAATGCCATCTGAAATCAATCTCAAAGGAATTCGAAACTGTGGTGCTGGGTACCGAGTAAACAGTACTCGAAATCGATGAAATTCCAGTCGTGGGAGAAAACGACTCAGAGACGGAAGATGATGAAGATAACGGAGTAACCGGCTCGACCGGCGTCGACTTGGTTGAACTCGACGGAACGGTCGATGTCGTAACAATAACACTTGCTGGAGTGATTGAATTGGTGGTTGAAGATGGTTTAAGGGTTGTAGCTGACAGACGAACAGTTGTAGATCGAGAAGAAGAAGTGGCCCTAGTAGCCCGAGTGGTCCGATAAGAAGATGATGGCTTTATCGTAGTACTCAAGAAAAAAGCTCTAGAAGGATGAGCTGTAGCAGTGCGAATATGCAAAGCCCTGCCAGAGATCGGCATCTCGGTAGAAACGATGCGCTGCCACTCTCGTCGATAGCTGAAATGCATCCTCGGGGGAGACGTCGTGGAAGATGTTCGGTACTCCGGTACCACCACACGTCGAGATGGATATCCAGACTCAGCTGAACTAGGTTGATAAGGATGACGCTTGTATGTAGAAAGGAGAAAGAGTCAGTCCGGATGATCGAATGACAGGCCTGGATGTTGTGGACGTAGTTGTCGACGAAATAGGAACAAAAGTGGAAGTCGATCGAGCAACGAAGCTGCTTGGAGTTGTGGACGAAACAACCGGAGCTTCGGAAACCTTCTCCGCGGTGTCCTCAGTGGTGGAATTCAGAAACTGAAAAGGTTCCGCCTCCATGTGCGAACGCTTCGTCATGTTCGCTGAGTGAAACCGACTCGGCTCGAAATAACCCGAGTGGATAGCTGGGAAAGAATGGAAATTTTCTGTAACCCCATACGTGAGCCACACTGATGCTCAGTGAGTTTTCGTGAATCCCAGAAAATAACTTACTCAACAGAACTCCTCGGAGGGTCATAATTACCACCAGAAATCCAACCGTGTTGGACGAGCTAGAACTGATGCGAACGACCCCCGAACTTCACCCAAAGTAATAGACACTTGGTTCTCTGAGTTTTGTACTAGCTACTCGAGTTATAGTCGGAGCTGAATCCTGAGCGTGGTGTCGTGACCACGTCGTGTTCGCATGTGTTTTGTGCCATCGCGCAGCCGCGCCACCCGAAGATGCCGCGACGTGCGGACGCCCGACGTCCTCGCCCTCAGCTCCGACGGCAACCCGGCTCTCTCTTTATTAGATATTCTCATAATTGATCTGAACCATAAACTTGTTCGCCACACTCCCGGCCAAATTCCTGCCGATTCTGTGAATTAGTAATAATTGCCAGGGACATCCTGGTACACTTCGTTGAACACATCTTATAACGCGACATCGATACAGATGGAAGAATTTGAGAAGACGCGAGACCGGAACTAAAACAGACAGTTCGGGGAAGATGACTCGGAGGCCGAGCCTCGGGAACCGTTTGAAAATGGATATGTGCGATGTGCGCGGCCCTAGACCCCATTGGTCGAATCACTCTCTCAAAGAAACAGATCCGTTGTTCTCAGCCGCTTTCCTCGTCACACGCTCCCGTCTTCTGGAAACCACCAAACGTGTTGTGCTACAATGCACAACTGCGAATTCGACAAGAGCCCACTCGCCCTTTTTGTTCGCTCAGTGTACATGCATGAAGAATTCCGCGGAGCCGCCTTTGGCGAGATCCGCGCCGCCGCCCGCGAGGTGTGGGACTCTATGACATTCGCTGAACGCCAGCCCTATGTGCAGTGCCGCCAACGCGCTCGAGGCCGGGGGACCAGGGATCCGGTACCTCGAGGGACCGACTCATCATTGATCGACCGCGTTCTCCAAAGGCGCCGTGCCCGCCGCGCGCCCGAGCCCGAAGACCCGGACACCACCGCGAACCGCATCGCCCAGGCCCGAAGATTGCACGTAGCAGCTCTTCGCCGCCGTGCAGCCGCCCAACGACGTGTCCAGTACATGAATTTCCCCCAACCTGAAGCCGGAGAGGCCGCCGTCGCAGCCCGAGCCGAAGCCCTCGAAGCGGCTCTTGCTCTGCAACACCGCCAGAACGCGGAACGTGAAGAAGAACTGCGCGCCGCAAGATTCCAATCTCGCACTCTTTCCGAAGCAATCCGACGCGAGACGGCCGGTCTACGTCCGGAGACCGCGGCCGAGGCCTACCGCCGCCGGTGCTACGAAAACCTGATGAGTGGACCGTTCAGCCCCGTGCGCTCACCCCGTAATCTGAAATGATTATTTTTCCTCTGATTTCTTCGCCGTAGTGCTTCACGGCTCCGCTGCCACTCTGGCCCTTCTCAATACATATTAAATACTTTTAATTCGCCACCGACTCGTTTTCCCTGAATTGCCAACCGCTCGCCTCTGCGTATTCACAGCTTGCCAGCTAGACCTCTAAGGGGTAGAGAAATTGAATCGGTCGACTGAAAGTTTGTCCCGTCTCCATCTTGATCAAGCATGAACGTTTTCTGAGGTGCGTACGCCCCCCCCCTCCCGAGAGACTCAGAACCCTGCACAGTGGCCAGTGGGCCCTCGATGGCGCTGAGTCTCTGAGTAGACAGACATCGCCGACCTTTATCGAACGCGGTGTGACAGGATCACGGATATGCGCCGACCGTAGGTATTGCAGATATTCCTCTCGGAATCGCCTTTGGGAATTCCGCAGTACCGCCTGTTGATACTTCCACCGAGCCGAGAAAATGATCGAGTTAGCCGCTTCTTCATTTCTAGGCTTCAGGCGCATCTCTGGAAGACTTATCTTCGAATGATGGCCGTAAACTAAATATGCTGGACAGAGAACCTTAATCTCGTTAGGGTCCAAATGAACCGATGTTAAAGGCCTCTGATCCACCAGCGCTTCCATCTCCATCAGAGTGGCTTCCAATTCCCTGGAAGAGAGCGTATTTCGACCGAGCACATTCCGCAATGGCCTCTTGATCGTCTGAACCATTCTCTCCCACCACGCGCCATGCCAGGGGGCTCGCGCAATTATAAACTCCCAGGAAATCTCTGAGTTCGCTAGGTGCCGCTGAACTTCTGGGGATTTCACATGATCATAAACTATCTTGAGCTCCAGAGCCGCTCTGACAAAGGCCAACCCGTTGTCCGAAATGATCTTCGCTGTGGTCCCGAAACGACTCAGGAACTTCCTCAACGACAAAAGAAATTCGACCGTCGACACGTTCGGTACCAGTTCGAGATGTGTCGCTCTCGTGGCGGAACACACGAATAGTAAAATGTATCCCTTGCAGGCTTCGCTCTGATCGTTCAAATAGGAAATCGGCCCGGCATTGTCGACTCCGGTTACTGAGAAAAGCCGGCGCTGTGTCAATTCGGAAGTCCGGTAACGGAGGTACCGGTTCCATCGCCGTTTCGATACGAAATCTCATGCATACCTTACAATCCTTGAGGACGCTTCTCACTGCTCTACGCGCTGAGATGATGAAGGATGTTCTACGCAAAAAAGTGAGAGTAGTGGATACTCCGCCAACATGAAATGATTTCTTCTCGTGAACGAATCTTATGAGGAGTCTCACGGCAATGCTTTCTCCCGGCAATAGTATCGGATACTTCTCTCCATAGGAGAACTCACTCGCTCTCTCTAACCTAGATCGACATCTCAGAACGCCCTGCTCGTCGACGAACGGCGCGGCGCGAAGAGCAGCGGACAGAGGCGCATCTGTAAAGTACCCAGAAGAACCAACATGTCGCGATCGGCGTGAATAAGAGCTGCTCGCGATGAACATAAGGTTTTCATCGCCTCTCTAAAGGGCAGGAGTAGGTCCAGAGTCTTCTGCAAATCTCTTTTAGCCTGCCAACCGATCGGCTCCTCGTCGAATGCTTCAAGAACCGAGTTGAGCGCCGGAAGAATCCACAGAGCTCTTTCCAGCATGGTGATTGTCGAATACCAACGTATCTTTGTATCGAGTATGATTTGGAGAGGCTTCCCGTTGAAGTCTGGCGACGCTGTCAGCTCCCGTAATTCGTCGCGTTTGGGTCCACTTCGCTTGACTTTCTTGAGAGTTTTCCTCAATTTATCGTTGGTATCCCTCAGTGAAACTCGGTTTGAGTCCTCGGAATCTTCGCAATCACTAGCTTCACTTCCTCCACTCAAAGCTCCGGGTGATCCCTCAGACGCGTCCTCGCTTGGTTCGTGACTATCATTTGGATGCTCGGAGGAAGCTGCATCCGTATCTTCACTTCCCTCGTCGTCCCCGACTTCTCGAATGTTCGAAATCGGACTCCGGATTTCTCGGGAATCATCTGGCTCTACGGAGCAGTCGGCTCCACTATCTTCATTCACGTCGGGGAACACGACGTCTTCATCAAGCAGCCGTGAAGCGTTGAAGTCGAATGTCTCCGAAAACACCTTTCCGAGAGCTATGTGAAGCCCGTGCACAAAGCAGAGCTGCGACTTCAATTCGAGTTTTACAGCCGTGCTTTTCATCACGGATGTGCCGTCGGTCACCGCGAAGTAACAGTTTCTGAGCTTAATACCGATTTTCTGCAGGCGTCTATCGACCGCCTGTGCGATCAAATTCGCGTCGGCTCGTCCACTCATTTGTGCGAGGCCGAGATAAATATCCCTGCCTGCCTCGAGCTTTGTCTTGTCCGCGGCTTCGATGCGCACGCTGATGCTAAGGTAGCGGAGCGGGGAGTTCGCGGCGGAGGCCTCGTCGGAAACTACCGAGAAACTTCCGCCATTGCGCTGATAGTTTTGAAGCTCGAGTCGAATAAGCTTTCGAGCTTCCTCGGCTTTCTTAAACACAATTGCCTTTATGGTGTTGGGCGACGTCGGCAAGCTTTTCCCGGAGTAGCTGCTGATGAGGGCATTCAATGTCGAGGACTCCACGATGGTCTTGAACGGTAAATTGTCATCAGCCGCCAGTCTTGCAATGATGGTTTCGAAATCAAACTTAGCCGCTTCCGGGGAAAACGAGGAAGCCTTCTGCCGTCTCTTCACCCCGGCAATCGGACCGAGCAAGGAACCGGATTTGGTGATGTGATGTCTTTGCCTCAGATGTTTCGACAGTCCACTAGTGCTCCCACCCTGACACTGCTTGGTTTCTCCGCAATTTCTACACTGTGCCGCACCGGGGGAATTTTCAACTCGAACAAAGCGGTCCCAGACCCAACTCTTGGTTCTTTCGATGGAGCTCATGCTGGAACTTCGCACTGATTCACAATCGACACGGATGAAGAGTTCACCAGAGTTCAGAGGTGCCCTTTGCAGTATCACCAGCCCGGAGTTCCTAGTCTGGAGAACTCTTCGAATAGAGTGCTTGGAACGATTCTCAGCCTCCGAATGGTCGAGTGCCGCTAGTGGCTTCTTTTTCTTCCCTCCCTTAATGAGAAGGGTGGATTCGTCCGAAGGCGCCAGTCTCTGCGGCAGACGTATCCTGAATTCGATACCTTGTTTTCATTCCGAACACGGAGCGATGACCTAGAGAGACATGCAGAGAGAAGCTCTACTGATGGCGCATTCAATCCTATGATCAGGCTGCATGAAGTTGGTGACGCGGCGTCTCCCACTGTTATTTAAGAACTGCTCGGATCTTTCCACGGCTCGACTCTCGACTCTCGAAGTGCGTTCTCTTCGAGGAGTCTTACTCTCAAGCTCGATCGCTATTTTCCGTCTCTTGGATCGTCGTCAACCTTTCGCTCGAAAGACGCGCTAAATGGAGGAGGTTTTTCAGATGTGCAAGGAAAGTTCCTAAGAATCAGTTCCACGGTTCCAGAATCGGTTGCACGGCTCCAGAACCGGTTCCAGGATCGGCTGCACGGCTCCAGAATCGGTTCCAGAACCGGTTCCGAAAATCAGGAACCGGTTCCAAAGAATCGGTGCTAGAACCGTGGAGCCGGTTTCGATTTTGCGACCCCTACCCACGACCCTACTACCGATTCAGACCTTGCAAAATCGAGCTATCAGATTAGTACACTGTGTCAGCTCCCGGGCACATACTGAGCCTCTGAGGAGAGCCATAAAGACTAGTGGAATTCAGAATCTATATGCAACATCGGTCCTGGAAGTGTTACCCACCCGGATAAACTCTTTCGCCCGACCGTGTCGAAAAACGCGCGCTTGAAGGCAGGGAAAACTCCCAACCAAGAGTGGAAGAATTGATATATGTCGCCAGACCCCCCTGCACAACTTCGTACCTTTATGCAACGAACTCCCGGCTGATATAATCAATTACATTGAAAACCCGTATGTCATCAATAAGAAAACCTCGTCTGATTTTCTCAGAGCACACTTCAACAATACTTGAATTATTTCGCCTGAACCCTCTCCCCCCAAACCCTTATGATAATACCATGTACATACAGTGTGAACGAACGCTCACATCCGTCCCACAGATCTGCGGACCTATTGCGGGGTGACGAAGCTTGTCAAGCAATTTATGGAATAAATGTCACACATATAAAAAGAAGGATTGGTCGATTGTAGGTATTTCCGTTTGCGCAGCATATAACGCAGGATCGCTTCTTGCCGTCTGTCGAGTCCCCTCCGTAGAGTGACATAATCCGGCACAGTGGCCATGCCGCTCTATTCGGGCTTTCATCGAAGGGCACACAAACGTCACCGGGAGCGAATTCTGTAGATTTGCATGGGTCTTGGGTGTGCATCGACCTTAAGTGTTGTAGATACGTGTGGAAACGTTTCCAATATGCGCTTGGGATATTCTGTAGATAAACGTGCCTCTGCAAGAGTATGACGGCGTTCGAGTCTTTTCGTCGGACCCGCCTTGGATATACAGTCGGTAGACGGGTCGTAGCTCTGTAGCCGAACATCAGGTCGGCGGGAGTAAGAGCCTGGATGTCAGCCTGGAGGACGCCGCAAGACTTCGAAGCAACAAGATCGATATCGAAATCCACGGTCATTCATCAGCTGTAGCGCTCGTCGATTCGGGAGCAGATATCTCCGCCGTCAACTCATCGTACTTGGAGAGCGAGCAAGTAAAACTTATTGATGCGAACGTTCAATTCGAACTCAGTTCCGCGAATCGATCTCGAATTCCCATTAGAGGTTCTTGCGGGCTTTTGGTCAAGATGAATAAATGTGGTAACTTTGTCCCGTATGAATTTGTCGTCATTGACGATTTAGCCGCTGACCTCATCCTGGGACACGATTTTCTCGAAACTCACGGGGCCGTACTAGACCATGAGCAGAAGACACTCAGCCTCGCGAGAAACAATTACGATCAGAAATTCGACCCAAATAAGCACACGGCGCTTGCACACTGTCACCTAAAAACGATCCATAAGATCGAGATAAAACCGACGCAAACCAAATTATTGGCAACCCATACCGTGAGCATAGAGGCTGGAACAATGGCGAGAATTAAAGTTCGAACCATGTTAGCTTATTTAACCATAGCATCCACTATTTTCACCATAGTTGATTTCGTTCGAACCAGTTCTTTTCCCTTGATTCGAAAGAGTTGCCAGAGCCGCGGAAGAGAACTACAAGGCACTTATCGATATGGCCTTTTTAGAGATGGAGCCGTTGGTTTCCCAGCGTGGAAGACCGAATCTTGCTTATGAAGGACACATGTTCGTGCACGATAAGTTCAGCAAGAACGGATCGAAACAATTCGGGTGCTGCGAGTATCTTCACAGCAAGGATACACACGCCAGTGTCAAACCAGGGGATGCTGAAAGTGATCGGGGCTCATAGCGATGAACCAAATCCCGCAGCGCTCGGAGTGGCGGCCAGCCGAGTGACACTGGAACGAAGAGCTCTCCAATCAGTGTCAGGAAAATCCAATACAACCGATTGAAGGTGCTTTCGAGCGGTCCTCTGACGCTGCCAGGTTGATTATGCCAAGTACTGACACCCTATCGAGGTCAATGAATCGCACGCGTAGAAAATCCATGAGACCAATTGCCGCCCCTCAGGATCGCTCCTCGATAGTCGTTCCCGATGAATACACACTATTCGGAAGAGAGCCCGGAATTTCTAAAAAACCCTCATGGGCGACACAAGTGAGCCGCTCACTTCCAGCCGTTTGAGCGAGCGAGGAGTCTCTGATTTTAAAGATATACATATGTCTGACCAAAACTGGTCAGGTGTTGTGGATGGTTGGAGAGAATTCGAAGGTGACGGGACGTTCCCACAGCGGCACGATTTCACCAGTAGGGAGACTTGAGTTCAGGCACTGACACTCGGATGCAGGTTCGAAGAATCACTTGGGCAGAGGTTTCACAAGACAGTGGTTTATTCTATGAGATTGGGGCGTTCTTATTACCCATCGCCGTACACTTATGGCGCCACGAAGTCTAACCCTGGTCTTGATGCCGACTCAGATGGGATCACTTTGTTCTTGCGGTTCATCAGAGTATCCTCCGTTCGAGGATCTCCCAACCGGCTCAGAGATCTTAGGTCTCTCAACAACTACGGCATTTCTTTGATCTCACAAGAGTCCTCCGAGAGAAATCTTTCCGATCAACATGATCGCTCGGAGTTATCGCTATCTAACATATTCCATGCTCAACAACATACTTGATGTCGATGGAGCCGATCAACTAAAATCAATCGACTCGCATCTTCCAGGAGAAGGGGATGGAAGTAGGATTCTTCTCTTCGGGCGAGAGTCGGTCGGTGAATAGATAGGTTTTTCGCGGGAGATCTTCGTGGACGGAAAATTTAGTTTGGCGCCGCCTTGTTCCCACCAGATCGTCGCTATCCTAGCCGAACGCGGGAATTTCGTCATACCCATCCGCTATGCCCTTTTACCGGATAAGAGTCGAGTCTCGTACTCTCGCATGATAGAACCGATTCGCAGGGCCAGGCCCGCCTTCTCTCCCTCGGCGATTTCCACCGTTTTTGAAATGGGCCTCATCGACTCGTTCGTTGCAAGCTTTCCTGACGCGACGATCCATGGTTGTCTATCTCATCTAGTTCAGAACCTGGAGAAGAGGCTTGGACGCCTCAATTCGTTTGGTCGTTCCCGGAAAGAGGCTAGCCTCGCGCTCAGCGCCCGCATGATCACCGCCCTAGCGTTCGTGCCGCCGATTCAGCTCGACAACTGCATCGCCACACTCGCAGTATTCCTACCTCGGGAGCTAATGCCCGCATTGAAGTATTTTGAAGGGGAAATGCTTCTCGCTCGTTTTTAAAGTGGCTACCAATCAGCCGCCAGACGGAAAAAATACGCGGACATCGATAAGAAACTGTTTGAAATAGCGAACAGTTTCCACGCACATACGGTGGTCGGATACCTCAGAGGTTGCGCAGCGAATTTCACCATGGATCCGTGACCTAGTATCGTTCGACTCATCGCCCACGTTGAATTGTCATCGTGAGGCTTCATCAGATACGAAGCCCGGCGAGGTCCGCCGTGGACTCGAATGTGATCGTTTTCAAGAGATTAAGTAATTGACGAATTGACTGGAAGGATTAATCATTTTGTTCGGCGTTCAGATGTCCTGCGGTCGTTTGTCTGGAGTTCACTTGTCCGGCGTTGAGACGTCGGCGTTCAGATGTCATGTATTGGAGCGTAGTCTATGTCAGCCGACTTTTTGGTATATCTTCCTTTGCATTTCTCGGAACCATTAAGCATAATCAATCCGTGTTCCGTTGCAAACTTCTCTAGGAGTCTCCCTCGCATGTCTGATCTTCCATCAAATCGCTGGATAGGGCCGTTCATATCTGCGCCGATCAGTATGTACAGTAAAACGCCGTTATAACGGACTCCAAGGGGTCCGCTATATACGAGCATCGTCTCCGAATAGCCCAAAGAAACTCATTGTAGCCCTTTAATTACTCTCGAGACACCGACTGCAGCGATTTCCAGACTTCGTGAGCGATTAGGCAAGCATGACCGATCGCGAAGAAAATCTCATTCTTCACTACAGAAGGACTCCTTGATTGTACGTTGTCTACCCCCATTGTCCACATGATTTTTTAAGAACGCTTCCACACTAGCAAGTCGCGACTGTGCGCTACAGCTGTCGACGACGGCGTACAAGAGCTTTTGGAGCGTTTCCAATGCCGTCAAGACCTGTGGAGGGTTCGGCGGGACGAGAACCTCTTCCTCGATATCATCCTCCGAATCGCTCTCTGCGTCTCTCCCTCGAAAATCTCTCTCACAATGCTTCCTCCCCATGGTTTCATGGGTGCAGACTCCATCGTCGATCGCAGCATATTCAACCAGATCCTCCCCCAGAGCTAATCCATAGGTTCGAGAAAGTCCTGGTTCGTTTCATCATATTCATTAAGGAAGTTGAGAGGCGCGGACTCAGCCTCGCTACACATTCTGTACAAGAAACCAGCATGTCTGAAGCAGTTGGCAATCGTGCTCCTAGAAACGAGAGTCCAGGCTCTCAGCCAGCATTTGCATCGCGGTTAAAACGCCGACCTGAAAACCGACCTTGTTCTCTACACTAAGGAGAAACCGATCGGTGATCAGGCGACGATATTCAAGCTTCAGACTCCTGATAATGCCTTGATCGCAAGGCTGGAGGCGAGAGGTGGCAATGGGCGGCAGAAAGGCCATTGTTATACAACCCAAATCCGGTACTTTAGGGTGTGGGGGGGGGCATTGTCGACTACCATTAAGATCTTTCGGTGCTGCCGCTTGAACCGAGTGTCAAGCTTTTTCAACCAGTGGATGGAAATTGGCGACGTAATCCAGGCCTCCCGGTTGAAAGTATATTCGGTCGGTAGAGTCTTGACGCGCTTGAAACAGCGAGGTTTTCCAGACTTGCCGACAAGAGCAGAGGGAGCTTTTCTGACCCATCTGTGTTCGCAGCGACCATGACTGTCAAAGGTTTCTTCCATTTCTTACCGCCGACGCACGGATCTCCCTTGAAACAGACTTTATTTATTTATTCGCTGTTCTACATTCGCCGGCAATGCCGCATGAATGGTGACAAAAATAACATGGGTGAATTACTCCTACGGAAATACATTGGAGTCGATCAGAAGAGCCTTCAAGAGGCCTTTAAATTGAGCATACGACGTCGCCGAGCGAACGTCATTTGGGAGGGAGTTCCGAACCGCAGGGGCCTGGTAACTGGGGCAGGCGTGGGCCGATGAGGTCCTAAGTAAAGGCACCACCAAGTCACGTGGATGGTGTCGCTGGGAAGAGGTGACAGGGCGAGGAGGAAAGCTGAGGGCCGACGCAGGGGGGCTCCATCCCAGAACACAACCGCAAGGGCCGAGGGGCGGAGGGGCGGAGTGACTTCTAAGTTCGAACATGAGGAGTTTAGATTTACTGGCATTTGTGGCGAGGCGAAGAGACCGGAATGCATTCGCGACGCGCACAAAAAACCATTGAAGGACTGAACGTCTCTCTGGAAATTGTCCTTGCTGACCCAGAATTGTATAGAAGTATCGTCAGCGAAGGCAACTGCTTGCAGCGAGGGGGAAAGAGAGTTCGGAGAAAAGGCCCGAGTACGGAGCCTTGGGGATCCCATGATCAATGGGGTAGAAGAAAGTCCATCAGAGGTATCAACGAGATAGCGGCTCGATAGGTACGAGCTAAGTCAGAGTCTTGAGTCCTCGTCGAGGCCCATGCGCTCAAGGATGTTGAGGAGGATGCCATGATCTAGACAATCAAAAGCTTTGGTGAGGTCAGGGAAAAGCCCCAGAACAAGGTGTCCAGAGTCACAGCCTCGGACGACAAAATCGCGGATAACACACAGGGCGGTCTCTGTGGAGCGGTTAGCTCGGAAGCCGTGCTGCGCCTCAGGGAGAAAGTTCCAGAAAGTTGATTGGATCATCGTGAACAACCGTCGTCTGCTAGCCAGCTGACAATAAACACGTGCTGTGACCCGGTGCAAAGAAAAACTCAAAAAAAAGGCGTTAAAAAACCCTGAAACTAAATAAAACTTTCAACAAAAGTGAAAGTGAAGTGCCGTAGTGCCTGAGTCAAAGTTTGAAGGGATATCATTCGAAGAATCATGTCTCGGAGCGATAACAAGGTTTGTGATGGTTGTAAAGACAGCTACCACAGACTCCTGGCACAAAATGTGCCATGTATTCCATGTGCTATAGCGGCAACACAAATAGATAAAGTGAATAAGGCCAGAGCCAGGTGACCACGCTAAGCGAGGAACTAGCAAAAACGAAAGAGAGGGTAGAAACTCTCTACAAACAAAACATCGACCTGGCACGGGTCAACGTAGAAAGCTCGCGGAGATCAGGGAGAACTCTGAAAGAAGCGCAGGGAAAAATCCTTGCGCTGAACAAGCGAGTTGAAGAGCTCATGAAGGAGCTAGAAAAACAAAAAAATCCGGAAAGTGCGGGCGAAGCCCAGTCACAGATGGATACGAATGAAAAAGAAGAGGCTCCGAAGGACCTCACATTGATAATCGGGGACGGGATACTCGTTCAAATCATAAAGGAAAACCTTCCATG
>NW_003803480.1:15796-22221 GCF_000255335.2 Galendromus occidentalis
ATGGTTTAAACCCATGTTCAAGAAGGGCTTGCTTGTAAGGCAAGCCAAATCGAATCACAAATCTCTCCCGTACTTCCTAGAGTCCGTGAGAAAACTCACAAAAGACGCGGTCGAAGGCCGCGTCATAAACATCTTGTGCTTCCTAGGCACTACCGATCTCCTAGGCAAGGACTATGAGATTGGCCAGGAACGCGAATACGCGGAGAGACTAATCGGATGTCTAAAAGAAATAGGAAAAGAACCTGGAGTTTTGAGTGTGACATGGGCAACCCTAATTGCACCTCCTGGAAACCAGCTTCAAAACGAAGCTTACGCATTAAACGAGCAGGTAATAGCCTGGCTCAAAACTCAGGAGAATATTAACCACGTGAACCTGAGACAAATCATCGTGAACAAATGGCTCGCGAGTGGAGAGGGGACGAGTGACCGAGTCACCTCCCAAATACTCTCCAAGAAGGGATTAGAATCCCTTATGGAATCAATCGAAAATGGGTTCTACAAAGTGAATAGATACAATGAGGATGGAATCCTCAGTTGCAAAGAGGAAATTCGCAAGGCGAAGAAAACCCCACAGAAAGAGAAGGAGCCAGAAAAAGCGAAAGAAGTAGTCCGGGTCGAACAAAATGTGAGACCAACAGCAGAAACAAACGTGAGAGGTAGCTGGCGTGGGCGTCCGTACGATCGACCTGCACAAAGAGGGCGAGGACATCCCACCTCTGCTCCGTACCCTCCACGAGGGCAAAGAGGAGCTTTTAGGGGCAGGGCGAGAGGCAATAGGAATAGAGGCTTCTGAAAATCAGATCCTCCCCCATCGCCAACTAACTCGAAAGCGCGAATAGGTATTGACTTAAAAAAGGAAAAATACAAAAAAAAAGTGCAGAGAAGAAGCCGAGGAGAAAACCCCGAAGGCAAAGGTTAGTTGGATCACTTAATATATGTAAGTGTTATAAATATGGCGGGAGGGAGAAAGAAGGAAAAATGGATATCACTAGTAGCAGATACTGAGCGCGAAAGCGGCATGAGTATCGTACTCGTCAAAGAAACCTGGCTCATCAATCTCGAGAAGCCTCCTAAACTCAAAGGGTACTACTATGTAGGATCAAACAGAGAGGGACTAAAATGCGGGAGAGCCAAAGAAGGTGTGGGAATTCTAGTCCCAGAGGGACTAGGAGAGAACCTATGGACAGATAAATATGAAGACTTCGTAGCCCATGCTCTGAAAATCAACGGCAGAGTCTACATAATGGTCTGCATATACAGTAAAAGCTCGTTATAACGACCCCCATTACAACGAATTTCTCGGTACAACGAACAAGGAATTTCTCCTCCTTTGGCCAGCCCGCCATAGGGAAAGTGTTGAGCGGCATTCCTTACAGCGAAAACTCGGTACAACGAACCAGTGTCGACGGTCCCTCCGTGTTCGTGGTAACGAGCTTTTACTGTACATATATCCCTCATGAAAACATGAAGGAAATCGTGAAAATCTTCCAAAATCTAAGAGAAATGCTCAAGAAGAGAATGGGTTCAAACTAGGCTTTGCAAAAAACCGCAGATTCTCAGAACCGCTGAGAACCGCAACCTGGGAACCGCGATTAAAAACCGCAAAAAAACGCTAGTTGCGGTTCCGTGAAAAATTAGCTCTCAGACGACTAATTTCCCCGTATATGATCGATTGAACGCCGCAATTGAAAACTTAGTGGGGTGAACGAAGTCCACTGGGAATAAGGAGACTTCATCTTCTTTTCACAAGAGATGAGCCAATGAATGTCAATAATTACGGGAGTCCCGAAATCGACAGTCTTCCATGCGATGTAGATTTTCCGCTATGTTCTGGACTTATGCCGGATTTTGACAGCTCGACGCTCTGTCAGCTGCCAGCCGCATCTCTCCACCGAGAGTCGGAATCGAACCAGATTGAAGTCTCGCCAGTTTTCAAGGAGTGTTCCAAATCCGGTTCTAATTTTGTTTCTGGTTTTTTAAATCGTTGTCATGGCCCGCACGAAGTTGCGGTTCTACTCATAGATAGCCAGTGTATTCTGTCTGTGGAATCGGAGTGTCATCGATTGAGCCTAAGCTTGAGTATCGAGTATCAATTCCGAGTACCAAACAAAGATCAATCCCGATACGAGGAAGAATGAGTCGCAGATGAGAACCTCCATCAGGTATACTCGTTTATTTCTGCAAGGCTAACCGGAACATTGACGTGTATCTAAGGAGTACTCTAAGGAGCTCACCTTCGTTACAAACGACGCACTGTGCTTGGTCGGAACTTTTCCCGAACCAGTTCCAAACCCAGCTCTTGGGCTCATTGGTGTATGACGATCGGTTCATTCTAGAAATGATAGATTCTCGAAAAGTTTCAGTTCTGTGACGACCTCAAATCAGTCTAATCATACCACGATCCTCTGTGTCAGCCTGAGTCGCGTACGTGCATGTTTATACGTCGATCGGATCTTCATTCCGGAGGAAAGAGTACCCCCATCCGGGATACCTGTCTCTCTGGAACTCGCGCGGCTCGACGGTTTATTTACGGATGCGAGACCATTGGAAGAGGGCACTTGCTCCCGAGAGAGCCCTTCTCCAATGAAAACGGGCATTGAAACATCGAATTTCTCGGTGGACTGATAATTCTGGAACCGTTCTATCGCCTCCCGCTGGAATTTAGCGGCATCTACCCTGCGGTTCCGGAACCGCTGGAACCGCAAAAATCTTGCGGTTCCAGAACCGCATTTCTGGTGCGGTTCCCGCGGTTCCAGAACCGCGGTTCCGGAACCGCTGCAAAGCCTACTCGGGAGCAAGTGCCCTCTTCCAATGGTCTCGCAGAAATAAACGAGTATACCTGATGGAGGTTCTCATCTGCGACTCATTCTTCCTCGTATCGGGATTGATCTTTGTTTGGTACTCGGAATTGATACTTGATACTCAAGCTTAGGCTGATCAATCGATGACACTCCGATTCCACAGACAGAATACACTGGCTATCTATGAGTAGAACCGCAACTTCGTGCGGGCCATGACAACGATTTAAAAAACCAGAAACAAAATTAGAACGGGATTTGGAACACTCCTTGAAAACTGGCGAGACTTCAATCTGGTTCGATTCCGACTCTCGGTGGGAGAGATGCGGCTGGCAGCTGACAGAGCGTCGAGCTGTCAAAATCCGGCATAAGTCCAGAACATAGCGGAAAATCTGCATCGCATGGAAGACTGTCGATTTCGGGACTTCCGGAATTATTGACATTCATTGGCTCATCTCTTGTGAAAAGAAGATGAAGTCTCCTTATTCCCAGTGGACTTCGTTCACCCCACTAAGTTTTCAATTGCGGCGTTCAATAGATCATATACGCGGAAATTAGTCGTCTGAGAGCTAATTTTTCACGGAACCGCAACTTGCGGTTTTTAACCGCGGTTCCCAGGTTGCGGTTCTCAGCGGTTCTGGAACCGCGGTTCTGAGAATCTGCGGTTTTTTGCAAAGCCTACTCCCGAGAGAGCCCTTCTCCAATGAAAAGGGACATTGAAACATCGAATTTCTCGGTGGACTGATAATTCTGGAACCGTTCTATCGCCTCCCGCTGGAATTTAGCGGCATCTACCCTGCGGTTCCGGAACCGCTGGAACCGCAAAAATCTTGCGGTTCCAGAACCGCATTTCTGGTGCGGTTCCCGCGGTTCCGGAACCGCTGCAAAGCCTGGTTCAAACACATCAGTTATAATAGGAGGAGACTTCAATGCCCACATGGCCGAATTCGAGGCCTCTCAAAACATGAGAGGAGACCTCCTTAGAGAGTTTGCCAATGAGTATAGGCTCACAATATTAAACTTGTCAGAGAAGCGCCAGGGCACCTTCACAAGAAAAAAAGCAGTTTTGGACTACGTCCTCTGCAACGAGTCTGCTCACGAGAGAGTAATTTCAATGGAAGTGGATGAAGACAGAGTGCGAAGCACCCTGTCGGACCATAACCTAATCAGCATATCTATGAAAACGGAGAAGAAGATTCAAGATGCGAGTCTCAAAAAGAGACTCACAATCATAGACTATGACAAAGCAGCTAATCTCACGAGACACTGTCTCCGTGAAGCCTTAATTAATGACTCAACTGTTAGCCACGAGATCTTGATGGAGAATATCAAGGCTAAAATATCAGAGAGCTCAAAAGCTATCACAATTAAAGGAAAGTATGCTCTGTGGAACAGAGAGATTGCACACCTAGATAAAATTAAGCGAAATATCAGCAGAGAATGGCGTAAAGCAAGGAAAAACGAAGCAGAGGATGCTGAGGAACTATTCCTGAAGTTCAGAGAAGCTCAGAGAGAGCTCTCGGAAAAAATCAGTTTGGAAATAGCTGCGGAGGACAGGAAAATGTATGACTACATAGTCCGATGTCCACGAAATCATAGAGCTAGGCGTTTCTGGAACTAGTATGTCAGGAAGTCCGACATGGTGACAAGAAAAAAACTTACTATCAAAGACAAGAATGGCCTTGAAGTCAAAGCCAGCAAAATCCGAAGTCATTTGACCGAGACGATCGAAGATCTTCTAGATGGACAAGAAACAGAAGCAGTCAATGAGGGTGGATACAAACTGTCCCATCCTATTAAAAACTTCGCGATATCCTACGAAGATGTCAGGGGAGCTCTAGAAAGAGTGTCTCTCCACTCCTCGGCAGGACTAGATGGGATCCAGGGGCGAATACTCAAAAATCTAGGAGATGAAGGCTGTGAATATCTAGCTCGAGTCTACGATGCAATCGTTAAGGGAGAGGCTTTCTTGCCCCGTGAATGGGCGGAGGCCAGGGTGGCTCTAATTGAGAAACCCAATAGTAAACAAGGGATCCTACATACGTATCGACCGTTAACTATATCGGCCCTCAAGTACAGAATATTCACTAGAGTCATAAACAAGAAAATCCAAAAATGGATAGTCAAACACAAAATACTGGGAGAAATGCAACATGGGTACAGAGACAAGCGTAGAGGTGATGACTGCCTCTTCATACTCACGAGCGCCATAGAACAGGCGAGAATACAGAACAGAGGACTTCTAGCAACCTTCCTAGACTGCACTCGAGCATATGACAAAGTATGCAGAACAAAGCTCTGGGAAGTCCTGGGGAAACACGGACTGCGTCGGGAGGTCATAGAACTATTGAAGTTACTATACAAAGAGAATACAGTTATTCTCAAAACAGAGAAAGGTGACTCGGACAGAGTCGCCACACCAGGAGGTCTAAGGCAGGGCTGCCCCCTATCGCCGACCCTATTTATCCTTTACATATTGTAACGTTCCGATAACGAGGGGCAGGAATGATGCCCCGCTTTATTGCTGGATCTGGTATTTATACCCGATGGCGCTGACATCGCCAGCGCATCAATCGGGCACGCTACCGGCACTGGACGTCCGCGTCCGGAAAGGTCCGAGATCTTTCGCATTGAGGGTCCGGAGCCGGCCGGCCGGATCCCTGAGCTGATACGTCTGAGAGGCAACCTGCCGTACAATGGTCCACGGTCCCACAAACGACGGGTGCAACTTTTTCGACAACCCGCGGCGAGTCTTTTTCAATCTGACCAACATTCTCGCCCCGGCAGGTCAAGTCAGGGGAGGAGCCCGATATTATTTGTCGTAGCGTCTTTTCATATTCGTCTGAGCCTTTTCCAGGGAGCGATGAGCTTCGCGTCGCAGATCTTGAACCGGGAGCGGTTGAGACGGAGCAAGTCTCGGGGGTTCTCCCGGCAGAACTGCGGTGAACAATTATTCGAAGAGCAATTATTCGAACGGCGTTTTGCGCAGCGACTCGCTGGGCGACGTATTAATAGAGAAAACGATCTTCGGGAGGAGATCGGGTACCGACGTTTCCCCCTCCAAAACCAAAGCCGTCAAGCGATCCTTCACAGTGCGAATGGTCCGTTCCACTAGACCATTACATTGGGGATGGCCGATGGCTGCCCGTATGTGTGAAATTCCAGACGCTTGGAGATAGCTCACAAAAACATTACTCCGGACATCTTCCGAATCAGGCTATGCCGTACGGGGAAATTCTGTTGGGAAAGGATCTTCTGGATCGGGGATATGTCACGGTTTACTGGTAGGGGCAATCCTGGATTTTGAAACCAGATAAATTCGAAGAAATCGCGACGATGCTCCCGAAAACAACACCGAAGGTACAGCTCAAGACGAAGGATACGGTCAATCTAGAGCCGCGTACGGTTGCGTTCGTTAAGGCAGAACCGGTAGGCAAAAAGAGGGATGTCTCATTCTCGAGGATAGTCAGGATTATGGCGTCTTATGGCAAATTCAGGATGAGGAGGTAGTGATTCCCGTGGCGAACACAGGTAGCCAGGAACTCAGGTTAGAAGCAGGCACGGTTGTAGCGCGCGGAACGCCGATGGATGAGGAGGCGATCTACAGATTCAAGTGGAAAGAGGCGA
>NW_003803480.1:22241-23187 GCF_000255335.2 Galendromus occidentalis
CCGATGTTGACATCACCGTCGGAGAGGAGGTTCCGCAGGCGTACCGAACACGACTCCTCGCCTTGGTGAACAAGTATCGAGATGTCGTGGCGACGTCGATGAGAGAATTGGGGAGAACGGAATTGACTGAATTCGATATAGAGGAGGTTAAGGATAGCCAGCCCGTGAGAGCGAAACCATATAGGCTGTCGGTAGTAGAGAGGCAAGCGTTACAGGAGATCATCCAGCAGATGCAGGAGGCAGGCATGATCAGCAGGTCGAACTCAGCGTATGCTAGTCCAGTACTCTTAGTCAAAAAGGCGGACGGTGGATGGCGAATGGTCATCGATTATCGCAGACTGAATGCGCAGACGGTGAAGCAAAACTATCCATTGCCGTTAATCGACGATATCCTTGACGAGGTCGGAGGGAGAAATTTATACTCAACCTTCGATTTGGCGTGGGGCTACTTTCAAATTCCCATGGGGAAGAGAGGAGCGGAAAAGGCAGCTTTTGTCACATCCGAGGGACATTAGAACCTCGAGTGATGATGATGGGGCTATGTAATGCACCAGCGAAATTCCAGGAACTAATGGTCAGGGTTAAAGAAATGGTAGGCGGAAGGCAAACGTTTCCTTTTCTAGACGACATGATCACAGCATCGGATAAGATGGACGATCACCTCAGGCAAATCGAGGGAATCTTAGGGGCATTGAAACAAGCAGGCTTCACAGTCAGGCTCCAGAAATGCAAATTCTTCATGAAGTCAGTACAGTTTTTGGGGTTCAAAATTTCCAAGGAGGGAGTACAGCCTGGGACTAGGAAATTAGAGGCGGTAGAGAAATTCTCGATACCAAAGGATGTCCATGAAGTAAGGAGGTTCTTAGGACTGACATCATTCTTCAGGAGATTTGTTCGCGGTTATGCGACTATCTCGAGTCCATTGACGACTCTGTTAAAGAAGGGG
>NW_003803480.1:23207-38493 GCF_000255335.2 Galendromus occidentalis
AGTACTGCCGAATGATACTTATAGGCTTGTTCAGTTGGGCGACAGAAAGTACACCTGTACAGCCCATTGTTCGCAGCTCCGTTATTACAAGGTGAATACGGATGAAAGGGCGATGCGATACCATTCGACGAAACCTTCGACGATGACTATGGGAACGAAGAAGAACCAAGGCAGGATCAGTCAGGCATCGGAAATACCGAAGGCATCGGAGAAGCGGCGGAGACACCCTTGATGGCGAGCTTCGAAACAGCGCCAGATACAGAGGAAATTCGGGAGTCAACGCGAATGAAGGAGAAGTCAAGAGAACCGGAGGGTTTAGAAGATCGAGTGATCGACAGGTCTTCAGAATCAGCATCAGGATCATCTCCGGAAATTCAGATCAACGTAGATACAGATAGGTATACCGGAAAAATTAAGGCCAGTCAGGAGGAGAGCTACAGATTTGAACACGGCAATTATGGAATCTCCAGGTAGAGAAGAGGATCACTCAGATCAGGCTGGGCAACAGCCAGTTAGAAGGAAACGCTTTCAGGGAAAATACTCTAAGTAATGTTGAGGACAACATTTAGGTAGCGAGACCGAGCGAATTGGGTCAAATGTATGGCGAAAAGTGGCAGGCACATGTCGGGAACGGAACAGAGATGTACGGAATATGCACGACGGATAGAAGATCGACAGGAAGAAATGTCGAGTACATATGTATTTTAATGAAAAACGGCGCTGACATCGACGAATCACAGCTCAAGTTGAGACGGAGGTTAGGCAAAGGGAAGACCGAAATGATCATTCCATCGTCGTCGCTTCAACGATCAACATCCTAGATCCAGAATTCAGTTCAGGAACCCAGCACTCAGTACTCAGGCCAGTATGCAGCAGCAAAACTGTGAAGCTTGTGGAGACAACAGACATGCGACAGGGTCTGTGAGGTGTCGGGCAAGGGACGCGATATGTACCGCGTGCCAACAGGTAGGCCATTACGTGAGGTGTTGCGTGTGGTACAGGGGTCCGAGGAGGACTGAAAGGCAGAGATCGGACGAAGCGGTGGATCTACTGCAGGCCATCCTGCGAGAGGGACGTGCGGATGTCAGCGTGAATATCCAGGTACAAGCAACCGGGCAACGGGCCGAGGAAGGAGTACCGGCGGAAGGAGTCGGCGAGCAGGCTATCGAAGAGGCAGCGCAGGCCATCGAAGAGGCAGAGCAGGCAGTCGACGGCGTCGAGCAGGGGGTCGAGGTTGAGGAGCAGGTGATTCAGGCAGAAGAGCACCCGATCGAGCAGGAGGACGGGCAGGTGCCGCAATGCGAGGCCGATCTGGCGCGATGGCAGTGCACCATCTGCCTGGGCGAGGCGAGAAATGCGGTCATAACCACGTGCGGCCACCTGTCGTGTTGGGGCTGTCTCTACGGTTGGGTCACCGAAGGCACTATGGGCCAGTGCTGTCCCCTGTGCCGGTCCCGAATCAACATTTTTCGATCGACTCCCATCTACGGAAGTGAAACGGACGACGCTGGACAGGCGGAGGGCATTCCGCAGAGGCCAAGACGGGAACTACCCCAAGATGTTATCAATATAGCAATATATATGTATAAATATATTCTTTTACTCAAGGTCTCGTTATAAACTGAGTGTCAACCCGGCTAGATAGTGTCCTCAACTAGGTACGTAATAAGTAATAACAGACGTTTCCATAGGAATTAGGCATTCGCTTAGGCTACTCATCAGGGTTAGGATTAGGCAATCCAGGTTGATCGGGAGATCAAAAATGGTAGCTGTGGTCGAATGTCATAGGCGAAATCTACCAGGGACGTCTGTGGTCAGGTGCACGTTGCACGATCGTCACCGCGGGCCCTGGTGACGTCAGTCGAGAGTTGGGTGTCGTAGCCGACGGCACGCGCGACTCTCAGTCCAATCGAGTATTCGCCCAATAAATCAGTGAGGTGAAATAAGTCGAACATTCCTCCCTTCAAGCCATCCCCCATAGTAGGAGTAGTTATCACATACCCATGACGCCCATAAGCGTGGTCAGGGAGCGTACCACAAACCTAGCCGAGATCCGTCTCGTCGGGTACAGATGAACGTATCGCGTACAATAGTCAATGACCACTAAGATATACCACGCGCGTTCTCCAGGGACATTGAAAGGCCCCGCGAAGTCTAAACCCATCTTTTCACAAGGACGGGTCGGGGGTTTGACGGGTTGCAGCCGCCCTGTTTTCACCGTCTCCTGTTTTTGGCGCTGACAGACACCACACTCTTTAACGAAACCACGGACCTTGGCCAGGAACCCTTTGCCGATGTCGAAGCGTTCATTCACCCGCCTCCCAGTCTTCCATATGTCGGGGTGTCCCGCCATGCCGTCTCCGTGGCCAAACTTGATTGCGTCATTCATCAATACGCTGGGAATATAGAGGCGACCTCGGCGATACAGAAGTTGGTCTCGAACAGCGTAACCTTCAGACGGGCTTCGTAGAAGAGTACGGCTTGCAGGGTCGGCACGTTGCTCCGGTGGATGCGCTCGACACTGCGAGTGGCGATTGAGAGCCGCGATAAGGCATCGGCATTTCCGTTATCCATCCCCTTCCGATGCACGACCTCGAAGTCGTAATCCTGTATTGCCATCGCCCACCGAACAAGTTTCGGACAGAGGTTCGTCTTACTCCTGAGATACTTCAGCGAAATACTGTCGGTCACTACCGTGAAGTGTCGACCGTAATAAGGCGAAATTTTTGTATCGCCCAGACCACAGCTAGGCATTCAGTTTCTGATGAGTGGCATTTCATCTCGGCTTCCGTGAGCCGTCGACTAGCGTATGCGACCACTCTTTCCTTGCCATCCAAAACCTGGACTAGCACAGCACCCAGGCCAGTTCCACTTGCATCAGTCCGTAGCTTGGTCTCAAGACCATCTCCGAAATGACATAAAACCGGCTCTGCCGTTATCGTGTCTTTGATGCTTTGGAAGACCTGCTGATGCTCTGCCGACCAATCGAAGGTCGTTGCGGACAAGAGCTCGTACAGGGGTGCGGCCATCGATGCAAAATTCTTGATGAAACGTCAGTAATAAGACGCCAATCCGAGGAAGCTCCTCAGCTGTTTCAGGCCAATCGGCGGGAGGATCCCCTTAACTGCGGACACCTTCTCGGGGTCAGGTGCTATCCCGTGAGGAGTGACTTTATGTTCCAAGTAGGTGACTTCTCTCGTGCCGAAAATACTCTTTTTTGCTTTCAACTTCAACCCCGCTGTTTGGACCGCCGTCAAAACTTTCCAGAGGTCAGTCAGATGCGTCTCGAAATCTTTGGAATAAATAATGATGTCGTCGAGATATACGAGAGCCATACGATACTTGAGCGGACCGATGACCCTATCCATCAGCCGCTGGGGCGTTCGCCAATCCGAAGGGCATTCGCTTGAACTGGAACAACCCATCGGGAATGCAGAAGGCAGTTTTCTCTTTGTGGTCTGGAGCCATCTCGACTTGCCAATACCCACTCATTAAGTCTATTTTAGTACTGAAATAGCTACTTCCGAAGAGCGCATCGAGCGCATCGTCCATCCGTGGGAGTGGATAAACGTCCCTTTTCGTTACCGTATTCAATTTCCGGTAATCCACGCAAAAATTTATAGAACCATCTTTCTTTCTCACCAGAACCACTGGGGCCGCCCAGGGGCTCGACGAAGGCTCTAAAATTCCAGCATTCAACATGTCGCTGACTTCTTTGGCGATTGTCTGTCTCTGAGCCGGAGCTAGGCGTCTCGCTGGGAATGCGATCGGTTGCGTGTCTCCCGTTTGAATGGTGTGTTGCACCAGACCAGTACAAAACAAGCTGTCGGGCCGACCGAAAAGGTTTGCGAATTCTCCACGGAGTAATGAGGTCAAGCGAATTTCCTGATTTTTCGTCAGCTCTCCTCCTAGTCGTAATTCGGTCTTCGGCACACATGAATCTGTATCTGTACCCTTGTTGTCCGATTTCGTTATCTGGATCGACTTATGCACTCGTCCCAGTGGTGATGCGTCTTTGAGATAGATGGGTGAATCTTCGAGATTCACCACCAAAATTTCACAGTCACCCCCTTTGTTCGAATTCACTACGCTGTATGGTGTTATGTTTTGGTTCCCAGGAGCGCAATTCAATGTACCATCCAACTGCAAGGTACTTGATGGCTCATCTGTTCGGGCTTTCACGAATACCGCCGCCTTTGGGGGAATTACGGTCCCGCCTTCAACTTTACACGTAGTATCCAGCCGTGAGTAAGTTTGGCTATCTGAGACTTTATTCACGAGACTGAACGACTTGCTGAGGGAGGGTTCTCCTAGGATAACATCCTTTGATAAGTTCTCGATGATAAAAAACGGTTCTTCTTCCCCGTCGACTTTCAGCTCGATAGCACCGATGACATTCATTGGTCGCCTCTGAGCATCCGTTACGAGAGGTTCCTCTATTGCTTTCACGATATCGAGGCTTGGGTCGTTCAGGTTAAGGATAGTCGGCGATATCGCCTTCACGTCGGCGCCCGTGTCCAACGTAGCGATCCTGTATCTTCCCAGGAAGTTGACACGCGTTTCGAAGGGGTCAGTGGAGGAATCATTTCCGATGCACTGTAGTTGAAGCCTTTGGCTGCGTTTCTTACAGTTCGCTCGGAAATGTCCACTCTCTCCGCACTTGAAGCATACTTTCGATGATTTCTCCGGTTCTTTCGGCAATCTCGTTCCTTCGGCCTTCCCCGGTTTTTGAGCTATCGGTGCTTCTATTTTCGCTTGCGGGTCCTCGTACTTGTCGGCAACTTCCATCAATGCCTCGAAGTCTTTCGGATTGGCGCAAATAAGGAAATTTCTGAAGTCCATCGAATTACAAGAGTTCTCTATCTCGTCTATGAAGTCCGGGAACCCAGTTTCCGGAGCAATGACTGTTTCTTTCGAATGAATCCCGTGAATGATTCGTTCGGTAGTCGCTTCCGGTTGTAGTATTCGGACGGGGATTTCTTCTTTCCTTTCCGGAATCGTCCGTAAAATGCTTCCTTGAAGTTCTTCCAGTTCTCATACGGACCTGCGTGTACGAACCAGTCTTTGGATTCGTCGTCCATGGTCCGATAGGCGAGTCGGAGGACTTTCTGTTCCGACCATTGGTTGACCGCACCGTCCATCTCTAGACGTCTCAACCATTTTTTTGGTTCATTCGGATTGAACTGCGGTAGATCGCTGACAGGGATCATTTGCTCCATGAGAGCCGAGAAAGTGTCAATGACTCCGGGGCTGTCTCCCTTGTCCATACCGCTGCCACCAAAATGTAACGTTCCGATAATGAAGGGACGATAACGCTGACATCGCCAGCGCATCAATATCCGAGCTGGAAGAGCAACTACTCGAGTCCAGAAAAGGCTATGACGTGCGGATCTCAAAAAACATATTCCAACCACATAGAATACAGAATAGGAAAATTCCTGGACTACTATTTGCGGATGATCTAGTGCTGATCGCACATACGTGGTCAGACATGGATAAACTTCTCCAAATCACGTCTACCTTCGGTGAGGAAGGAGGCCTCATATTCAATCCCGCCAAATCTGCGGTTTTAGAATTCAATCGGGTAGACGACACAACCGATAAGAACCTATTCATTCAGGGTAAAATAATCCCGAAGAAAAGAGCTTGAAAATACTTGGGCATACATCTAAGCACAGACGCAAACTATCTCGAGGACCAGGAAAAAATGTGGAAGGAGAGAACGCGCAAGGCGCTATATCAACTACATGCTAAAGTGCTGTGGAAGTTCAATCGCTTTGAAACGACGAAAATGCAGTGGAAAGCCACCTGCGTTCCAGCGCTAATGTACTGTGACACGGTAACCGTCATGTCGAATACTCGACGGAAAAACATAGAGTCAGCCCAGAGACAAGCAACGAGGTGGGCGCTAGGAGAACCAGCGTGCAACTTAGCCAATGAATCCTTGAAAGGAGAGCTAGGCTGGTCAACTTTCGAAGAGAGGGGAGCCAAGAGTAAAATCACAGACTTCAAGCGCACACAAGAGATGCCCGACGATAGATGGGCGAAACGAATGCTAACCATGATTAGCATCAACAATGCCAAAATCAAAGCCGTAGAGAGGATGAAAACGCTTTCATTGAAATATGACTGCGAGAAGATACCGTATTCTCTCTAATAGTGGGGCATGCCCCTATATTTTCCGAGCTTCCGGAACCTGCCCCTATATTAGAGACGGCCCGAATATTAGAGAGTGCCCCTCTATTTTTTCAACATCCCGAACGGGTGCCCTTCTGAGGGAGAGTGCCCTTCTAAAGGAGAGTGCCCGTCTGAAGGAGAGTGCCCGTTCCCGGACTCTCCCGGGGCATCGAAACTAGGAAGTGATTCCAGTTTTTCCCGTAATGCTGAAGTCACAGTTTGAGCACTCCTGTGATTTTCATTTCCATTGGAAGAATGAATGCGCATCCACTCCTGTCTATTGTTGGTATTTTGAAGTAGGTCTGTACGAGGTGTTAGATGACTCGAGATGCACTCATCACAAGAGGTCTATTCCTAGAAGAGGAGTAGGATGCAGCCATGAGGAGAGGTACTACCAATCAGCGGAGAATTCACAGACTGCGCGAATTATCGGCTTCTTTTCTTGACTACTAGGAAAAGAGTCGTCATCTCCCTCTGATCGTGACGAGATCATGAGTTTCGATCAATATCTTCATCTGAGAAGGTTTTGGTCAATGGGTTCGTCGTCGTAAATTTCGTCGTCGTCCGAGTTCTCGACATCTACGAGGTTCGGTTCGATTCGCATGGCATTGCGGGCTTTTTTCAGGCCGGGACATCCATGCGGGATCGCCTTGTCCGGTCGAAAAGGAAGAATCTGGTCGTCTTCGGATCATTCGTGAGCCACACTTAGTCCGCAATTCTTGAAAGATTTGGCGATGAGCTCCTCTGGGAGCTCTTTCCAAGCGTTTCCTATCCGTTTCAGGTAGATTGACATTGGGGGTCCTGCTGGGGTTCCTCCTTTCGTGAACGTCTTTTCGCCATTAACCATCCAGTTTTCATGAGACCGACGTATGCCCGCCTTGAACGGAACATTCCAGTCCACGTCTGGGGCTTGTACGAACTTCGTGCAACCTCTCGGTATAACTGCCGCTTTCAATCGCAGATCTCCGAGCGTCCGCTTGGTTCCTTTGCTGACATGACAACGGAAGCTGTCCCATACCAGAAGACGCTTGCCGAAGAGGGAAGTCCCGAATATTTTCTGTAGGTACGCTGTGGTCGTCTCATCATTCATCCCTGTCGTCAACACAGGAACATCCTCAGATCCTAATACTGCGACGGTGCAGCTATTTGATGCGTCTAGAAAAACGGCTGTCTCATCCGCCGCTAAGAGATACCGGTACGCGTTTCGTTCTCGGAGCTTTGCAAAGTGCATCACGAAATTAAAGAGAGCGTTCTCGTACGATTCCGGAGGTTTCTGGCACGCTGTTGTCGCTCGGCGATCGGTGAGCCGATGCCGGACAAGGAACTTCTGTAGCCAGCCCTCGCTGGCCGCGAATCCTGGAGGGCCGATCGTCTGGGCATAGCGTTGAATCATACTCCGAGTGACTCGCAGCTGTTTCGCTCGCTGCTCCTCAACGTAGTTGAACACCGCATTGTCGAGTTCCCCGTTTTTCAAAGGACGTCCACATCCTTCCACTCTGAACTTCGAACCCCTCTGTTCCAGAAGAGTTTCTTTCTGCGCGACCCACGCCTGAACTCTGCTGCTCCTGATCTTGAATTTTTCGGCTGCTTTTTTCTTGGAGTTGATTTCCGCGAACGCAACAACATTGAGCTTGAACTGGATCGACTAGCATCTCCTCTGCACCGGGGGAACGACAGTTTCGTCCGAGGATTCCATCAGAATTCGAAATGATCGGATCGAACACAGACTCCGAGCTCACTGATACTCGTCAGTCGTCGACCAATATTCTCACCGAAGGACGAGAGAAAGTTCGACGAGTATGTCGTGAGCGACGTTTCACGTTGCGGCTCGTCGGTCCTTGACGGTCCAATGCTCGCAGCGATCATGGTAAACAGAGGGAGGAGCGGTTTTTCGAAATCGTTCTGACTCAATGCTCCCCCTGGCCTCTAGGCCTTCGAATCACACGAGGGAGCCAGCCTCCATCTTCGATTCTCGAAAAGGTGCCCGTCTAATAGAGAGTGCCCGAGTAAATGAGAGTGCCCCAGTATTAGAGAGAATACGGTAGTGGTCAAATGATTGGAAGCAGGCGAAGCCTGCCTGAACACATTCAAAAAGAGCGTGGAAAAAAGATCCGAGATTTAGTCCATCAAGAATGGAGAGATGGCATGAACGAAAAGTCCAGCCTCGCAAGGTATCGAAAACACAAACAACAATGCGGTACCATTGACCACATATACGACAATAGCAGAGGAAGTGTATTGCTCGCACAAGCGAGAGCCGGCTTCCTCAGAACCAGGAAATTCAGGTCACGATTCGAAGAGATTGACCCGAGTTGCAGGATTTGTGGTCAGGAGGAAACTCTGGAGCACGTCCTGATGGCATGCCAAGAAAAGACATGCGGTGACGATGAGATTCAAAAAAGGCTTGGGTTACATGAGGAGTCTGAAAGGCGAGTCATTAACGATACTAAGCGGATTCTTGAAAGATGGGAGAGAAGGGAGGCGAAGCCATCCACACCCCAGGTGTGAAGCGTCCTATAGTCTCCAGCGATCGCGCCCTCGCAGTCGGGGTTTCTTTAGAAATGGGGCATAAATCAATCAAATTGATGGAGTACAATGTCCATTCAATTGGACGTATACACATTTCTCGAAGAGTTTCGAGAGGAGAGGAGTGAGGCTGATAGGGCGTAGCATGAGGGGTCAGACTTCGAACCCTCTCCCTTGAATACCGGTACGACATGCGACAGTTTGAATGCAGCGGGGTAAGTGTGAAGAGAAATCGATAGATTGAACAGGTACGCAATGGGGACAGCCAGGTAGTCGATCGAGAGGCAAATGACCTTGGATGGCACAGATGATAGCGAAAAAGAATAGGACGATTTGATGTCCTTGCAAAGAAAGGGGAGCCGGAGCGGGTCAATGAACTTGAGTGAGAAGATGGGATCGGATGGGGCTACACGGCAACGAGTGTGGCCGGTCGGCATGGAGTCAGGCGAGGCATCGCGGCAGGAGGCAGCCGTGCGGCCACCTATCGAAGCGAAGAAGCTCGCGAAGTCATTTAGCACCTTTACCTTGTCCTCCCGAGAAGCGGAAGAGTTTGCAAATAGCGACGCCGCTTTGGGCGCGCGACCCGACTCCTGATTTACGATAGACCAGAGCCTTCTGGGGGAGGATCCCGCTATAGCGAGCAAGCGACGAGTGAAGGAGGAACGTGTATCCCTAACCGCCGCGCGATAGCGACGTAGACATGAGTGATAAGCAACTTTGAGTTTGGGGGATTTTGCCGAGAACTATCGGCGAGCATGTCGGCTGAGCTCGCTATTGAGAGAGAAAGGCAGCCTGGCTGATATATTGGGTGTTAATTCAATGAAGAATATGATGGGATAAAGTAGCTACCCAGAAAAATTCTAATGACCATGAGTTGACTTACGGTGTCCAGACCGGACGCTGGAAGAATGACTTCAGTATTCTGTAACTTAGTGTAGGTAAGTTCAGTGACCGTCATAATTGCTGTGGACGGGTTACAGACTTGCCCCTTTCCTTCCAGCACTATATAAGGCATAATAAAGATCAGTACTAGTGGGGGAGCCTCTGGTATTTCACACCAAGCAGTGCTCGTCTTTATTAGCCGCTGTCCCAGTTGTATCGAGCACAGCATCGATTCGAGCTCGCCGCAGCCAGAGCTAGTAGGCTAGATAGCCGAGAAAACCTATCAGAATAACGAAAGGCTTAAGGTTTGGTCAGAACCAGGAGCAGACGTGTCATTGCTTGTGTCTGTCGAAGTCTAGAGATATTTGCTTCTGTTGCTTATTTTCTCATCAGGTTATGGGTCATGCATACTTCTAACTGGGCATCTAACATCCGAAAGTCGTGAATCGTGATGACTGTCAAAGATTTCAAGGTACAGATTGAAAAGCTGAAGGGCGTCGATGACTGGCCGTACTGGAAGTGGCAGATGGGCCTGCTGCTTCGCTATCATGGCCTGGAATGGGTCATGGATGGTCATGAGATGCGTCCTACGTTCGAGAACAAGGACGAACCTACTGAGGTTGAGGAAGAATACGTGTCGTACTGGAAGAAAGGAAGCGCTCGGGCCGCTAGTCTCATTGGGGTCGCCATGAGCAAACAAGTGTCTGATCTCGCGCTCACGTGCGGGGAAGCCGACGATATCTGGAGCAAACTCTGCGCTCGCTTCCAAAGGAGTAGCTCCGCCCGGCTGAACAACCTGATCGAGAATTTCTTCCAGGCAAGACGCTTGGACTCCGAGGACATGAATGTCCACGTTGTAAAACTGCAAAAATTGTTCGCTGATCTGAACGACGAGCTTGCCTAGCACAAGGAAAGTATTCTGTCCGAAAGGATCCTAAATGGTCGTATCCTGTCAACTCTTGGAAAAGAATACAATCACTTCAAAGACTTGTGGGACACCATACCGGAAAAACAACAAACGGTGAATTTGCTCATCGAGAAGCTGTCCGGCATGGAGCTGAGGGATACAGGATTGGATTCCGTCGAGGCGTTCCAAACTGCGCTTGTCACGTCACGAGAGAAGGAGAAAAAATTCGCAGCTCAGAATGCGTCTCGGCCGAAGAAGACGTCGAAGTCAAACGATAAAGAAAAGTCGAATGGCAAGGAGAGGCTCAAGTAGAAATTTCCATGCCGTCGATGTAAAAAGTTGGGCCACTGGGCAGCCGAATGTCCAGAGGATCCAAAGGTGGATACTCCAACTTCGCTCCTAGTGCTGCCATGTCTGAAGGCCGCGGCGGATGGTATCAAAGCAGATCGCTGGTACTGTTATAGTGGCGCTTCAAGGCACTTGACTTGGAATCGGAGGTTCTTCTTGTCGTACACTGAGTTCACACAACCACAGAGGATTTCTCTCGGGAAGAAATATGTGACGATGCTCGCGCACGGGGAGGGAGTCGTGGAGGTGATATTCCACAATCAGGATAACGATGTCGTGGCTACCCTGAATAATGTCCTCTTCGTTCCCGACGCAACCGCCCATCTTCTGTCTGTCTGCGCGGCAGGGGAAGGAGGAATGATTAAGGTTATCGACAAGGAAAGCCTGAGCACTCGGAAGAAGTGCAACACACTCGTCGCGAGCGGAAAACTATCTGGAGGTCTGTATGAAACGGACCTGTCTGTGGTAGAGCCGAAGGCCGCTCATCGGGCCATGATCTCGGGGGTAACGCTGAGCCTGCAAACTTATCATGAAAGGTTTGCGCATCAGAATAAGCGTCATGTCGAGGAGATCCTAACAATAAGACGCATGAACCTGAGCGTTACTGATGATGGAAATGAATTCTGTGATGGGTGTGCGCTGGGAAGGACTCATCGCTTGCCGTATCGTCCAAGGCAGGAACGCGCCGAGTCAGTTGGAGAACCGATCCATGCTGATATATGCGGTCCCATGGAGGTGGTTTCGAAAAGTGGCTATCGGTACTTTGCTTGTTTCAAGGACGATTTCAGTCGATTCCGTCGTTTGTTTTTCTTGAAGGAGAAAAGCGAGGTAAAGGACGTCTTGGAGCAGTTCTTGAATATAGCCGAGGCCCACGGACATGTTGTCAAGAAGTTCCGATCAGATGGAGGCGCAGAGTACGTCAACCAGACAGTTGCCAAAATTCTGGCTAATCGAGGTATTGATCATCTGATTGGGTGGCCGTACTCGGCGGAGCAGAATGGCGCAGCGGAACGGGAGAATCATACGGTTGTCGAAGCTGCTCGCTCGATGCTCCATTAAAACGGACTTCCAAAAGAGTTGTGGGCGGAAGCCTGCAGTACAGCGACTTATATCGCTCCGGAAAGTTGTCTGTAAAAGAGAAGTTTCCGATTGAGCTGTGGTCTGGACAAAAAGTGCAAAGCTTGGATCACTTGCGAGTTTTCGGAACGGCCTGCTATGTTCACGTCCCTAAGAAGCTTCGGAGGGAGTTCTATGCGAAGTTTCTTGCCGGTCATATAGTCGGATACGTGAATGACAAGGATGGATACCGTATCTGGGTACCCTCGAAGGCCAAGTTGATGCAGTCGCATGACGTTAGGATCAAGAAAGAGACATTGTGTCCAAACGAAGATGTTCTCGCACCGTTGGCTTACGGGGAGGAACAGTCTGAGGATCTTGACGGTCAGACAACGGTCGTGAATGTACCGGGTACTGAGTCGGAAGGAGATGAGGTCCCAGAGGAGGTATCGGCCGATTTGGATGTGGCACCAGCGACCTCCGGTCTGCGAAGAGGAGCTCTTCTTGGAAGAAAGCCTGCTTGGATGACATCAGGAGATTGGGCTCTCGTGAATGATGTAGAGGCGGATAGTCGAGCCAGGAATCCAAGTTGCTACAAGGAAGCTGTTGAATCCCATGCGAGTAGAGAGTGGATAGCTGCAATGAAAGATGAGCTCGCACCCATCGAAGAAAATGAGGTGTGGGATCTGGTTGAGCGCCCAAGGGGTGCGAAAGTAGTCAAGAGTCGCTGGGTTCTTCGAATGGAGGATATGGGAGGAGGCAAGGAGAAATTCAAGGCTCGCCTCTGTGCGAAGGGGTACGCCCAAACTCCCGGAGTTGACTACTTCGAAACCTTCAGTCCAGTTGCGAGGTACAGCACCGGTCGATCCCTATTGGCTGTTGCAGCGCAAAGACCGCTCAGCTTAGCTCAATTTGACGTGAAGACCGCATTCCTGTATGGGAAGCTCGACGAAGAAGTCTATCTTGAACAGCCTGAAGGATTCCACGATGGATCGAATAAGGTATATCTTCTCAAAAGAAGTCTCTATGGCCTCAAGCAAGCACCAAGATGCTGGAATCAGAGACTGGTTCAATTCCTGGAGGGAGCTGGTTTGAGGGAGAGCGACGCTGATCCATGTCTGTTTTATAGCGTCCAGAAGGGGAAGTCTCTGTATGTGGCGATATATGTGGACGACGGACTCGCAGCTGGAAGCGACGAACTTGAGATTCAGAATTCCCTAGAAGAGCTCAAGAAAGTCTTCAAGATCACCATCGGCGCTCTGGAGAGTTACCTCGGTATGAAAATCTCTTGTGATGCCAATGGTATTCGCATGAGTCAGGAGGCTTATACCAAGCGGATACTCGAACAATTCGAGATGGCTGAATCGAATCCAGTGTCAACACCAGCGGTCAAGGATGAAATCGAGAATATAGAGAAATTGACCGCGAAAGTCCCGTACCGTGAGGCCGTACGAAGCCTCATTCATCTGTCGGATGCGACACGTCCTGACATCGCGTTCGCCGTAAGCAAAGCTGCCCGAACATTGGAGAAACCGAGTGCGGCAGATTGGCTCGGTGTGAAACGAATCTTCGGATATCTGAGAGGCATAGTGGACTCCGGCATCATGTATAGCAATTGTCAGAGTGGCGGACTCGAGAAGAAGAAGCAGACCGCGGTCTACAGCATCCTCGGGAAGATCGATCCAAGATCGGTGACCGTCTTCAGTGATGCTGACTACGCGGGTTGCAAGAGGACGAGACGATCTACTACAGGAGTTGTCGCCCTAGTAGGAGGAGGTGCAGTCTCCTGGATGAGTCAGTTTCGCGTGATCCTCTCTCAAGATAGCCTCCTGGGCCTTGGCGTGGTTGGTTCCGATGATAAGGATGTCTCTCGGCGTTTCCTTCACATCAGGGTTGAAGGCGCACTTCTTCAACTGTTTGCCGAGCCTGTCGTAGAAATCTTCAGCTGACTCTCCGCTTGCTTGCTTCAATCTGTATGGACGAAATCGTTGGTGGATCACGTTACGGTGTAATTTGATGCGTTGTTCCAGGGCGTTGACGATATTTTCCAATCCCTTGCATGGTGCCTGGCTCCGCTCATCTGCCTTGTCATTCGCGACTGGTTCTAACTCGAGGTTCCTTATGACTGACCTGTTCTCGTCACCGAAAACCGCTCTCAACTTGGCTATTTGTACCGCGGGTGCCTCCGTTTAGAGTTT
The DNA here is from genome assembly GCF_000255335.2 of Galendromus occidentalis. NCBI lineage: Eukaryota > Metazoa > Arthropoda > Arachnida > Mesostigmata > Phytoseiidae > Galendromus > Galendromus occidentalis. Next base: position 37,302 of record NW_003803480.1, read on the forward strand.
GTCCACTAAAGCTGAATCGGCGAAGGTTTCGATGAAATCCTGGCATCGATTGGAGTTGTCTTCGCCCGCCACGATTTCCATCGGTCTGGGCACTAGCATCCACGAGTCCCTTGGATTCGCGGCCATGGTGTGTCTTGATGTCGCTCGGTTGGTCTCGTCCGACGATGACACGAGTCGTCAGCCTAGTCGACTCACGCAGTGGGAAGACTTGGCTGTAATTCCTTGAGAAGGAGATACTCCTTCACCGAGGGCAGATAGCGATTGTGATCCGGTAGGACGAGAAGGCGGTCTTTAGAAGAAAACAAGCAGATGATCGGCGGTCGGAGCATCACTTGTTAGGTTGAAGCGCGGCGAAGCATGGTGAACCTAGAGCGCTGCCCCTTGAGATTGTTACCTAAGTGGTTATCTATTGTAGTGAAGAGAGTTTTGTTTAGTGAGATCGGATGGGTTTACTCCGACTTGGAATAGTGGGACCGATCTGAGGACTTAGGCCGGTCTCGGGTTGTGGTTTACAACGGCGTTGGAACCCATGTACATCGGAAAGCTTTGAGCAATTAACAGTAACATTGACGGTCATGTTGACCCATGAGGAGGCGACGTCGTACTTGCGTCGTCAAGAAACTTTGTTTTCGTCTGGAGCCGTGGCGAGGTTAGGTGCGCGGAGCTCCTGAGGAAGGCACATTGGGAAGGTTATAAAAATTGATTGAGACCATCATATAGACAGGGATGGGTTTGGGAGGGAGCCCTCGGTGAAGGAGTATCTCCTTCTCATGGAATTACAGCCGAGTCTTCCCACTGCGTGAGTCGACTAGGCTGACGAATTCCACTTCGTCGGATCTCCTCGTTCACCGAGGGCAGATAGCGAGTTTTAACGTTGCGAACCGAGTACGGCGGAGGACATGGCAGAGGGCGGGGAAGGCCGGTAGTAGTGATTGTAGAAGGTTGATGCCTTAGTCCATTGTGCGGTCTGCATGATGTCTGGGACCTGAACCCCGCGGAGGTGGACGGCGGTGGTAGAGGCGGCACGAGTGGAGTGTGCGGTATGAACCCGGGCGTTTATGCCGGCGTCGCTGAGAACGGACTTGACCCATCGCGCTAAGGTGTCTTTCGAAGCAGGGCGGAAAGGCCTGCGGGTTGTGAGGAATAAAGGACCCGGCGGGTGGCGGTGGGGCGCCGTGAGTGCCACGTATCT
>NW_003803481.1:0-1126 GCF_000255335.2 Galendromus occidentalis
TCCATCTATTGCCTATGGTGCGCTTTCCCTTAGGAAGTTCCGTGAGTTCCCATACATTGTGATGCTTCATCGAAGCAATCTCTTCGGACATGGCCTTCAGCCATTCCTCTCTGTAAGGTGAACTATATATTATACTTCATTAATACTGTTGGGCGCGTCCGCCACTTCATTTACACTAGTGTTCTGTTTCTCAACGCTAGATGGCGCAGCATCTGCGTAGCCGGCTTGATATCTATCAGGCGCCTTCAGCTTGGATCGATCCCTAAGTCTGCGGCCTGCATGACTAGGTGGGTTAACCTCAACTTCTTGCCTGTCGACAGCCGCTCCGGCGGCAGGTACTTCTCCGGAAGCACCGGCATCTAATCCTTCATCGGCTAATCCTACAGAGGGCTCAGGTGCGCGCTCCTCTAATTCGTCAGCATCGGCAGTAAGTCTATCGCTGCCGCTGCTCTCTCCACTCTGCGCCGTCTCACTCGACTGATTCTCTGAATCATCATCTAGCGGGCTGGGCTTGGCTATTTTCACATCCTTTGTCCGGATGACCCTGGTTGTACCGGGTAATTAAACTCTATAGGATAGTCCATCCTCGTCGATTCCGACGATTCTGCCAGGGAGACTTCGGTCATCTAATTTCTTTCGATCAGGATCTCGATTATAATAGTTGCAGGGTGTACCGAAGGCTTGAATCTTCTTGAGAAAAGGTTTTCGGCCATGGATGGTTTCAAAGGGAGTTTTGTCCGAATCTTTGTGCACTTTGACACAATTCAGGACGTGTGCGGCGAAGTTGACTCCTTCAACCCACAGTCCTTTCGGGAGTTCCGCATCAACTAGCATGGCTCGTGTTAAATTTAAAAGCGTGCGATTCAAGCGTTCGCTCACACCAATTAGCGTGGGAGTATAGGGCGGCGAATAACTGATCTCCGCGCCTATCCTATCCATAATTTCGGCAACTCTCTGATTCTTGAATTCTCCTCCTTCATCTGATTTGAAGTGGTAGATATCGTGACCGGTCTGGTTCTTGAACCATCGAGTGAAAGACTCGATACAATCTGGCACTTGGTCCTTTGATTGGACAAAGTAGACTTTCCTATATCGACTCATGTCATCACTTAGAGTCAAGAAATAG
>NW_003803482.1:0-3605 GCF_000255335.2 Galendromus occidentalis
CGACGACGAAATTGTAGCTCCGCACGCCTCACAGAGACGCTTTTTATTGAAATGGCATATGATATATAATAGAAATTGTAAAATGAGCCTGATTCTCGACCGATGAAGATCTGACGACCATTATCTATAGCGCCGAACCAGGGTTTGCGACAGTCCCCGCCGAAATCAGTGCCTGGAAAAACAAGAATCATCGCGGAACTGCAATCGACTCAATGGGATAAAGGAGCCGGATTGGCCGTGACAATGTTTGACCGCGGGCCGTTCTTACAACACACGATCGGCTTCGATCTGAGGCCACTCCCTCGGGAAACGACACCACTCTGCATAAAGGCCAAAAAGCCCTGTTCACCGGGGTGTCTTTCATCAAACAAACATCGCCTACCTTTAAAGGACGCGCCTCCAACGGGAGCCTATTATGAGCTGACCGCAAATAAGCCAAATATTCTTCAGTGAAGCGCCTCCAAAAATAATTCAACACCCGTTGTTGATAAAACCATCGTCTAGAAAAACGACCTTCCCAGCGTCGCTATTGGTGAGCGGTTTTGAAGGCGTGTTTGGTATATGGGTCTTACCCTGGTAACCAAACAATAAATCACTGGGGCTCAAAGCAGAAACCTCATTGGGATCTGACACCGAACTCGTCAGAGGACGTCGATTCACAATCGCCTCGATACCAGCTAGAATCACCTCGAGATCCCGGAACAAAGGGACACACGTCCCAAGTACCTTACGCAATGGTCTCTTGACCGTCTGCACTTGACGCTCATAAAACCCACCCATCCAGGGGGCCAGTGGGGTTATAAACTCCCAAGATATCATTGAATCCGCGAGCCACCTTCTAACTTCTCGGTCTGTAACGTGATCGTATATTGTCCTGAGCTCGCGGCTCGCTCCCTTGAAAGCGAGACCATTATCAGAGACGATGGTGTTCACCGTGGGATACCGATAGGTGAATTTTTTCAAGGGTCGCAGAACCTCGAAAGTCGACATATTCAAGGTCAACTCAATATGGATTGCCCTTGAGCCGAGCACGTGAACAACAGTAGGTAACTCTTGCTTTTCTCGCCAGAGTCTTTCCGATACCATATGGGGCCGGCAAAATCACACCCAGAGTAATAGAACGGTGGATACAAAACTACCGAAATCTATCTACTACTATACAAAGGCAGTTCCTGCACTGAAAAGTGCTCGGCCCTGCCTAAAGCTTCGATCGCTGAGGTCCCGGAAAACCAGGACTTTTCAGGGAAAGTAATGCGAATAATCTTACTCACTCAAGGAAGTTGACGTGTCCGGAGGAGTCGTTTTCTCAGAATGAGATAGTCTCGACGAAAGTGTCTGCCGAATCCACGCCGCTGAGCTCCCTTTCCCTCGGACGTTGGAGAAAAAACCGAAACGTCCTCCAGCGAACGCACACGCTCTCTGAGCAACAACGCGTTTTCCAAAACCGTCTGAGAATCCTCGCCAATTTCGCTATGCGACCGAGCTGTATGGAAGATGATCCGGTAAAGCGATCCGGTTGCCGCGGCATCAATGTCTCTGTGTCTCAGTTCAGCCTATCGAGTGTAGCGATTCTACAGGCAAATAGACAGACAGACAGACCGACCATTCGAATCATTTCGAGCTCCCAAGAATCCGCCCCCTCATAGTGGTCCAGCCGGTAAGAAATCCTGCGCATTCCCGTCTTTCCCTTGATGAAACCTTTGATTCTCGGTGAGAGGACAGCTCAAATAATTTTCTCATGGTGGGAGGACCCATCACATGAGAACGACGACCCTCAGATGACCTTCCTGAGGCTCCCGGGAACCCACCCCTGAATTTTCACGGCGATCGGTTCAGGCGTTTGTGAATTTAGCGAATTTGCGATTTTTCAATTTTTTTCCGAGATTTCGTATTTTCAAGGGAAAAGTACTCAAATAATTTTTTTAAGGTAGAACGACTCATCGCATCGGAGAACTGACCCCCTTATAACCACCGCTGGATCGCCCAGAGCACGCTCCTAAATTTTCACGTCGATCGGTTCAGCCGTTTTCGAGTCTATAGGTGACACCAGACAAACAAACAAACAGACAGACATACGTTTTTATATATATACTAGCGCTCCCGGTCGCCGCTTCGCGGCGACTCGGTATCGCTAGACTCACTACACATGCGCTAGCTCCGAGTGCGCCGGCTCCGAGTGCGCCGGCTCCGAGTGCGCTGGCTCCGAGTGCGCTGGCTCCGAGTGCGCTGGCTCCGAGTGCGCTACCGCCGAGTGCGCTGGCTCCGAGTGCGCTGGGTCCGAGTGCGCTGGCTCCGGGTGCGCTTGCTTTGGTCGCGCGTGCTCTTGGTGAACGTCCCGTTTCCCCGCTTTCCCGTTTCCCTGCTTTCCCGTTTCCCCGCTTTCCCGTTTCCCCGCTTTCCCGTTTCCCGCTTTCCTGGTTCCCCAATTCCCTTTTCCCATTTTCCCTTTTCCCACTTTCCCGTTTTCCCACTTTCCCGTTTTCCCACTTTCCCGTTTTCCCACTTTCCCGTTTTCCCACTTTCCCGTTTTCCCACTTTCCCACTTTCCCGTTTTCCCACTTTCCCGTTTTCCAACTTTCCCGTTTTCCCACTTTCCCGTTTTCCCACTTTCCCGTTTTCCCACTTTCCCGTTTTCCCACTCTCCCGTTTTCCCACTTTCCCGTTTTCCCACTTTCCCGTTTTCCCACTTTCCCGTTTCCCCGCCTCCCCGTGCCCCTGCTTTTATTATTAGATATGTCCTCCGGAAAATCGATACCCTTCACGGCTACAGCGATTTTCAGCGAGATTCATTAGTAAAAGACAGAGGCCATTGATGACGGCAACCCCCGATAGTCTTCTTGGGAGCTCCCGAGTATCCACCTTCTCATGGCGATCGGTCCAGCCGATAAGAAATCCTGAGAATTCCCGTCTTTCCCTTGATAAAATCTTTGATTCTCGGCAAGAGGACCACTCAAATAATTTTTTTATGGTAGAAGGACTCATCGCATCGGGGAACTGACCCCCCTATAATCACCGCTGGATCCCCCAGAACACGCTCCTAAATTTTCACGACGATCGGTTCAGCCGTTTTCGAGTCTATAGGTGACACCAGACAGACAAACAGACAGACAAACAGACAAACAGACAAACAGACAAACAGACAAACAGACAAACAGACAAACAGACAAACAGACAAACAGACAAACAGACAAACAGACAAACAGACAAACAGACAAACAGACAAACAGACAAACAGACAAACAGACAAACAGACAAACAGACAAACAGACAAACAGACAGACATACGTTTTTATATATATAGATGTGAAGGAATCACGAAAATTCTGGAGAACTCTGGAAACTCACTACACATGCGCTAGCTCCGAGTGCGCCGGCTCCGAGTGCGCTGGCTCCGAGTGCGCTGGCTCCGAGTGCGCTGGCTCCGAGTGCGCTACCGCCGAGTGCGCTGGCTCCGAGTGCGCTGGGTCCGAGTGCGCTGGCTCCGGGTGCGCTTGCTTTGGTCGCGCGTGCTCTTGGTGAACGTCCCGTTTCCCGCTTTCCCGTTTCCCTGCTTTCCCGTTTCCCCGCTTTCCCGTTTCCCCGCTTTCCCGTTTCCCCGCTTTCCC
>NW_003803483.1:0-1799 GCF_000255335.2 Galendromus occidentalis
TGAGTGCGAGTGTGGGCAGCTTTCCTCCTTGATTACGTCGAAGTTATTCCCGTAATTATTTTTGTACCAAGCACGCATCGGGAACACGCGAGTACCTTCGTTCCAGAACCCGAAGTGCCTCACAAAATGCAGACGAGGCTCGAGCGTAGCGAGAATCGGTCTCAGAAAATTAGTTCATGCACAGAGCCCGAAAAATTCGGATAGCAAAATAGCGGAACTGTCGCGCTCTCAGTGAAGTGGGAGTACTCCTATTCGGTCAAACGGCTTCGGTCAAGTGGATTCGGTCATATGGATTCGGTCAAGTGGCTTCGGTCATATGGATTCGGTCAAGTGGCTTCGGTCATATGGATTCGGTCAAGTGGCTTCGGTCATATGAATTCGGTCAACAGGGAAGTCACCATCCTCCATTGTCAGTTTCACATTCCGGAATTGTCCGACTTTATCCATGGATTTCACGGCATTCCTTATCGCTGCATATGCGATCAGACTCTCGTGATTGGTCAGCGACTGGAACTTCTTCGGAAACACATATCTCGTATCTTCATTGAGAGCTTTGATAGATTCCAGACACGCCAATAAGTCCCCCGATTCTTTCTGTTTCATGACTATTCTGAAGACCGCTTTGAGCTCCATCGTTCTCGACGTTCCACGGAGTCTTCAGAAAGACCGATTTATAATTTTCTTCTATTCTCCTTTGCCCTCTGAGTAGAACACGACCGATTCTTCTCAATCTTCAAGGCAGTGACTTATTCACGTTAGTTAGGTCAGACACTCATGAGGGGGGTACCTCATGGGTTCGTACATCTTATCATTAGGGGAATCATACCTTCAAGGAAGAATCGGTTCTTCAAGTTCTTCCTAGAGCGGGCGCTTAGCACGAGGCTCTCCCGCATGCTAATAGCGGCTGCATTGAACCAAAGCATAACAAACGAACGACTGTAGCGCCCTCCTTACAAGTAAACATTCTTTTTTGAAAATGACAATCACCAGGTTTGACATGCTTTTCTGAAAGTTTCCGAGCCCCGGAGCAACCCCGAGTCGTTTTTCCCTGCTGTCCTGCATTTCATACCCCTTCCCTGCAGGCTCCGAAACCCGGAAAAAAATCCCCGGGGTGCCCGAGTCAGGGACTCAGGCGGTTTGTGGGCGTAGAACTACGTGAACGCGGAACACGTAGTTCGGTGAGTTAGAAGATCTGCGAAAGATTTTCGATACTACCCTCCGGTCGACGAAGGGTATCACGAGATTTCCTCCAGCCGTTGTTCAAAAGACGCTTTTTTAGTTTGAGGAAAACGAGATCAAAGAACTCAACTGCGGGAACGGGATTCGGTCGGTAGCAACCTTCGAAGACTTCGGCAAATTTTCTAAACTCAGAAATGTTCACGAATGACATCAAAATCTACTTATTACTCAACCGACAAACTTCAATCGGATATATAATTCGGACGGCAACCGGTTCATGACCGAGTGCCACGCTTCCTCGTGGAGGATATAAGGATTAAAGAACATCGCGACTATGCGTATGGAAGGTACATTAGATTCCATGACCATGTCCGCCTAGGAGAAACGCTGCTACATGATCTGCTCTCTCGATGAGATCTCATATTGCCGATCCCAAGGAACAATCATTGCATGTCCGATGGAGGATTTTTCGAGTATCGCGAGGCCGCGCATCCGCATCTAGACGATGATGGGGATGAATTAGTTGAAGACGAATAAATGAGGTTCTTAATGGAATGTCGAAACCTTAGAATGATCATGATTCGGCATTGTAAGGATGGCTTCCTTATCCTCCTTTTCGA
>NW_003803483.1:4121-17832 GCF_000255335.2 Galendromus occidentalis
CTCCTGTGAATATTGAAGGGTACGGGACAAGAATTTCTTCGAATGCTTTGGGCCGGCTTTATACTATAACCCAAGCAATCAAGAATGTTTCTATTTGAGGCTCCTTCTGGCCAATGTCCAAGGACCAACATCATTTGAGAACTTGAGGACTGTCGAGGGTTAAGTGTGCGCAACTTACAGAGAGGCTTGCGAAAAACTACACCTCCTAGAGGACGACGCGCACTGAAATACAGCGTTATCTGACGCGTCGGATACGTGTTCGCCGCTTCAGATCCGCTCGCTTTTCGCCATCATATTGACAACTTGCTTCCCATCAAACCCCAAGGAGCTCTGGGCGAAACACAGGGATTCCATGAGCGAGGACATTTTGAACCGCCTCCGAAATCAACGCCAGAATTCAGAGCTCTCTTTCACTCCTGAAATCTACAACGGGCAATCGAAGCACGATTGATCTATGCTTCATCTATATATATAAAAATGAATGTATGTCTGTCTGTCTGTCTGTCTGTCTGTCTGTCTGTCTGTCTGTCTGTCTGTGTGTCCGCTATAGACTCGAAAACGGCTGAACCGATCGTCGTGAAAATTTAGGAGTGTGTTCTCGGAGAACCCAGGATGGTTTCAGGGGGGTCAGTTCTCCGATGCGATGAGTCCTTCTACCTTTAAAAATTATTTGAGTGCTGCACCCATAATAAAAGCGGGGGCACGGGGAGGCGGGGAAACGGGGAGGCGGGGAAACGGGGAGGCGGGGAAACGGGAAAGTGGGGAACTGGGATAGCGGGGAACCGGGAAAGCGGGGAACCGGGAAAGCGGGGAAACGGGAAAGCGGGGAAACGGGAAAGCAGGGAAACGGGAAAGCAGGGAAACGGGAGAGCAGGGAAACGGGGAAGCAGGAAAACGGGAAAGCAGGGAAACGGGAAAGCGGGGAAGCGGGGAAACGGGACGCGCACCCAGAGCACGCGCGTTCGAAGCAAGCGCACCCGGAGCCAGCGCAAGTTTAGTGAGCCTAGCGATACCGCTTCGCGGCGACTCGGAGCGCTAGTCGTCTATAATCCATGACCGTGGTGCCCATTCCTGGAAATGTGGAACAGGATTTGCCCCCTAGGTAAACAGTTTCTTTCATTGAAACAAAAGGGGGAGGGCGAAACAAGACAACGGCCCTCACTTCTCTTCAATAATGAGCAAGAAACCATCGAAATATGAACAGTACCTCGAAAAATGGCGCCCATCAGTGCCAACATGAGCAAAAGCATCACGATGTGCTTGAGAATGAGCCAAACCCGTTGTTTGGCTCATTCTCAATGTTGTCCCCCAAAGTTGGCCTCACGACCAGGTCGCACAATCCTTGCTGACTGTCCGACGAAATAGACTCCTCGGGACCAGGAGCACTGGGCTGACTCTCGGCTGCCGCTGGGATATACTCGGCACTCATCTGGGAGATCATCTGGTGGCGCACAGGACTGGGACCGGGCTCGCTGACTTGCTTAGACATCGCCACTCGAGATGAACTAGTCTTCGAAACCGAACTTGGAGGCTGAGAATGATGCGTGCGCTTCGTAAGAGAGGACATCGGAAATAATGATTGCCCACTCGGAATCGAGACCCTCTTCAAATAGCCGAGCCCCGAGAGGGCAAATTAGAGAGTAAGAAGCGACAGATATTATCGCGTTTCGATCTCGAACTCGTTGCCGAACGACTGACATATCTCATGACAAGTTTGACAAAGATATGGTGAGCTCAGATTCTGAGCAAGTGACATCGAGGTGCAAATCGTCTCCAGATATCAGGAAATAGTAGCAATCTGAGCGTCTCAACTGTGCCTCAAATGTCCCTTATTTCAAGCGCTCGAGTCAGCCAGACTCGAGTCTGGCTGACTCGTCGGAAATAAGTCGAAATTCTCATCGCATGCGAAACAAAGATTTATTCTAAGAGAATGAAGTCAGAGCGAACCCCTGCGAAAGGCTACACGGCCAATGGGGGAAAATGATGAATATTGTCCGTTTCACCTTTCGCTCTAGATACTGAAGACCTGTGACGGTCACTGACCGGTCACCACCTAACCCGTTCACAGTGTTTTCAGTATGACCCAAATTCGGATGCTCTTCTGTGTTTAACCCTTTCCTATGACTCGCTATATATAAGGACAATGAATCTCAGCCAGCCAAGGGGGAGCCCAAGACTGACTCTAGTATTCCGTGTGATCATTCTAGCCGAGGTATCAACGAGATACGTATATCTCTTCAACAGGGACCAGGGTGGTTGGCTCAGCAGAAAGCCCCAGAGTCCCACGGTCTAAATCCAGAAGATAGAGCGCAGGCGATGCTGGAGGAAAAAAGGCCGAAATACTATCGGCAGCTGCGGTGGTGGAAAGCCCGTTGGAGCAAATTTTTCAACGGCGCCTCTCGTCGTGGGGCAACGCGGTCAGGGTGATCGCGTACATCCGGAGATGGACAGCGCGCTGCAATAAATCGGTGTCTTTCCCCAGTCGCGAGGTGGCACCGGAGGAATACGTGGAAGCTGAGGCGGCCGCTCTCAAACTACTACAGCGGTCGAGTTCGGGGGCGGGAATGGCTAACATTCCCCACATCCCAAACTCGAGCCTGATCGCCAAGGCGAATCCGTTTGTGGACGAGGCAGGGTTTCTCAGAAGCAGAACCCGACTGGTGAGATCGTCGAATTACGATTATGAGACAGCATGTCCGATTGTGCTTCCGGGAGACGACCACCTCGTGCAGCTGTTGGTGCGGAAGGTCCATGGGGAAAATTGTTTACATTCAGGGGGCACAGCAGCAATATTGCACCACTTGAGAGAGAAGTTTCTGGTTACAGGCGCGCGCCGGGAGGCAAATAAGGCTTCCCACGGCTGTAAACCCTGTGTTCGTTTAAAGGCGAAGGCGGCGTCGCTTCCGGTTCCCCCCTTGCCCCGCTTCAGAATCGAGGAATGCCCTCCGCTCTCGGTAGTCGGGGTGGACCACGCCGGCCCGATTTTTTTCAAGGCGCAGGACGGGAGGCGAACAAAGTCATATATACTGCTATTCGTATGTCGAATAACGCGCGCTCTGAGGGTGGAGCTCGTAGCCGATCTGACCACTTACGAGTTCTTGCTCGCTCTACGCAGGTTCATCAGCAGAAACCCAGCAGTTACGCGCATAATTTCGGACAACGCGAGGACTTTCACCCGGGCAGACAAAGAGCTAGAGGCAATTTTCGACAGCGCCAACCATCCCAGAACCCAGGCTTCTCTGGCCCGAAGACGGATTGTGTGGTCGCACATCAAAGAGAAGAGTCCGTGGCACGTAGCCTTTTGGGAGAGATTGGTTCAGGTGGTTAAGCGCCCGCTGCGGAAGGTGCTCGGGGCACAGGCTATTCCCCACAGAGAATCGGAAACTCTGCTTGTGGAAATAGAGAGGGTGGTAAACGACAGGCCCATTTCGGCGGTCATCGTTAATCCAGACGAACCACGGGCTCTGACTCCGGCAAATTTGCTCTATGGCAACGCGAGTCAGCCCGCTCTGCCGGATATGGAGCGCCTGCGCAGGATGGTGGACTCGGCTAATGCCATAGTTTTTTCGGACCGTTGGAGACACCAGCAGGCGACTCTCAAGGCATTTTGGAAACAATTTCCTAACGATTATTTACAGTACCTCCGCTCGGCACATTTCAACAGGTTGCAGGACAGCCGGTCTTTCAAGCCGGGAGACGTCTGTCCGCTCCACGCAGCCGACGCGTCGAGGGCATACTGGCCCCTCTGTAGGGTTCTAGGGATTTTCGGCGGGGAGGGCTCTGACAAACGTCAGAGGTCGTGCCTCATAAAGACAAATTCCGGTCAGACGCTGAGGAGGCCTATCCAACTACTCTACCCTCTCGAGGTATCGGAGTTCTAGGAGACGCTAGAACGCAGGGTTCCGGACGCGGGAAGAGCTGGGGAACAGCTCAGGTGACTCACCTATTGGAGGTAAGCCGACCAGCCGGAGACGACGCGACGGGACCAGACGACAGCTGCTCGCGGGTATCCGGATCGGAAGCAATCACCTCGAAGGCGTCTTCGACCTTCCTCAGCTCACCGACCGGGTCAGATTCACGGCGAACCGCCGCGGAAAGAGTGATCGCCCACTGTCGTTGGCAGGGATAAAGAAATAACCACAGCTCTTTAGCACGGGACTCTGCGGCTTCGGCGGGAAGGTCTTTGAGGGCCGGGTCGAACTGTTCCACAGGAAGAAGATAGCCGCAGGAGACGTTCCGAACACGTTGCGTCGCGGCATCCCGGACGGAGTGAAATGAATTCTATATTTTGGACGGTTCGACGCGCTCGCACATTTGCTCTCGCTTTGGATTTCGTAGGTAATTCTACACTGGTCGCTTGTAGGCCGAGACTTGTTGTTACCGAGAAGGCGACGGTTCGTCGAACCAGCCACTTCGACCGGTGGAGTTTTCGGCAATGTTCAATTACGTATAGCGAGGGGCAGCGCCCCTAGTGTATGACTTATGCATACCCGCATAATTGATGTGAGGAAAAGAGGTTTTTCTTTCCCCGGGAGTGTCACGAAACTACGCTACGTAGATAAAGAGATCTCTGAATAAAGAGAGCCGGCGATTCCCCTTCCACTACCTTCTCTCCAGGCACGAGTACAGGCATGTCGTTCTCGTGCCTGAGAGACACTACACTCGTGTACCTGCTAGCGGACACTCCGTTGTCCGGGCAGCTTTACCTTGAATCGTCGGCCGAGTTTCTCCGAGACCGAGTCGTATTTATTCTGAGTGTCAGTCTAGCAACCTTAAGATAGTTGATAGATTCTTCTGTCACACGCAAACCCTGCGTCGTCATTCCTGAGAGCATCTTCCCTAAGAGACCTCGTCCCTCGGAGATCATCTGAACCCTATGCCGAATCAACTCCAGACTCTTGGACCGTGGACTCCTAATGACTGAGCACCTTCTCAGTGAGCCAACGCTCAGGATCCTCACGGATTCCCAACATTCGTTATCAGCACGAGTGAACTCGACAGGAAACTCCACACCAGAGTCTAAATCACCGAGGTGAGTCAAGAGGTCTCAAACGCTCTTGAATGATGCAGCGCGACACCTCGATCACGCTGAAGGTCGATTGAAGCGATACTCCGAAGATCCGCTTCAACCCTGCCATGGTCCTCCGGGAGGATGGCAAGAACTACCTCACTTTGAAAACATTGGCTCCCGGACTCCTCCAAGCGGAGAACTACGCGTGGCAGGTAGTGAACGAAGAAATCGTACCGGACAAGGATCCAGCTATGCTTGCAAAGTATGATACCGGGAATCGCAATGCCAGGACCGTCTTCTTCAACATTGTTCATCCAAACATCACCCTCGAGCTCTTCTACGGAGAATCCGAAACCGTGAGTGCTGTAACCATGTGGAGAAATATTAAGAAGCACTTCGACCGCAACGATGGAATCTTCAAGGAACGGGCTCTCGATGTGTGGCTTGGTTACGAGTACAATGAGTCCCAGACTGTTACCGAGAACATACTCCGGTACCAGAGGACCACGTTCGGCCTCGTCGAGGTTGGATTGGTATTAGACCCACAGGTCCTCATCTCCAAGATGGTGAGTGCTCTTCCAAGCTCTTGGTCCTCATTTGAGCAAGCTTGGACCACTAGATCCTCCGAAGACAAAACCCTAGAGACTCTACTCAGCCTCATCAGAAGCGAGGCCGCTCGTCTGAAAAACGAGAGCGGTGACATCAACGATGTAACTGTGCTCATGGCGAGGACAAATCAAGAAAGATTTTCCCGAATTAGTGGGCGAGTTCGGAGAAGACGTTTTTTCGTGCAATGAGACAGCAGTCATCTGCAGAGCCTGTTCCAAGCCTTCCCCAGGCGCCCGGCGCTTCAATTTTAGCCAGCATATCGGGACCAGCTCGCATCAGAAAGCTCTCGAACGCTTGCGGAAAAGACAGGAGGCTGCTACACGCATGTCTGATGTAGCGCCCTCCCCGCTAGATTTGTGCAGGGCGTTGCTGGCCGCGGATATACCCGTTTACGAGCTGGAGAATCCGACTCTCAGGAATTTTTTGGATGCTTACGTCACCAGAATAATCCCGAACGAGTCGACTCTTCGCAAGCTCTATGTTCACGGGATCCACGAGCAGAGAATGGCAGAAATTCGAGAGAGCATTGGCGAATCCGCGATCTGGATTTCTATCGACCAAACAACTTTTTTTCCTAACATGTTGGGCGTTTATTGGAGTATTCTTAAGGGATCGAATTTTCGTGCCTGCGGTAGGGTTAACCCGTGTTATACGTCCATTCGGTATGGCTTGTGGTCTCGATTGACTTTGGAGGGGGGAGGGGGGATTCGGAAGCTATTCTAGATTATCTCGATGCGGTACCATCTTCATATCGACGTGGCTTACGTTCGTGAAGTGTTTCTTAGGAAGTGTCTTCAAGTAATCTCTGCGCGTAACATAAGGATTGTCTATTATACCCGGATCTTCTCTGGGAGTCGGTTGTACAGTCGGGTCAGGTTTGGGACTGGACTCCTCCGATTTCTGCATTTGAACATATCTGTAGTACTCAGGAGACCTGCCTTTCTGAATCGTGTCTGATGCACCTGAGTGGGTTTCGGTAGGCGACTTATGAATGTATATAACTGGCAAACTAGGCTGCAGGCGTATAGTCTTCTGAAGTCTAGGATTTCATACTGTACAAACAGGGGGGCCGAGTGGGCGTCACACGGAGCCCGGAGAAGACATGGTTGAGACGCAAACCGAATCCGAGTACCTTGCGGGTATTCGATTGTTTGGCGTATGCACATATACCAAAGCAGAAAAGGAAGAAATGAGATAGGAAGGCGAAGAAGTGTGTCTTCGTGGGTACTGTCGAAATTCGAAGGGCTATCGTGTCATCCCATTCACTCAGACTTAGTCATAGTTGAGAAGTCGACAAACGTGCATCCCGACTTCCGACGAAAGCACAATGGCCTCGATTGAACTGCAGAAAGTCTCGACGGAAGGCTCGATTGAAAGGCGGAAGGCGATGATAGTCGGATTGATGATAGCTCCATTGCAGAGGACAATGAGCTTTGGCCAGAGAGTGAAATGCCCGGCCGAAACAGTGCAGGTTTAGCTTGATGCCAAACCTGTGGGTTGCGTAGAACTACGTCAACGTGCTCGAGGGGACTCATTGCAAGAGCGCGATGATGTCAATGAAGCAAATTAGGGATGAAGTCCGGCCGCACTCTCCCGAAGCCAATGAGGTTCGACCCCGGATAAGAAATCCAGGACCCTGGGATATGTTCCTTTTATCTCAAGTCTCAATATGGGGGAAATATTCGGACGCACTCTCTTGAAGTCGGTGAAGTTCGGTCCCGCAAGAGAATCCTGGATCCTCAACGATGTGTTTCTATTCCTCTGAGGTTCCGATCCAGACGATCAAGTCCGGCCGCCTTTCGAGCGAAGCCGAGAATTAATCGATGAAATCGTATCGCAATATGGCTCAAATCCGGATGTGTGTCCCGAGCACTCATTCGGAGAATCAAGAATATAGTACTATCTTGCTCAAAACCTTAAGAGTTCCTCGGGCCGCACTGATGAGGGAATGAGGGATCTGAGAAACTCACAGCCGAGAGTAAAAAGGAAAAGTCGGATATTGCGAGCCTTTGGCTGTATCGGATCCTTTTCGGCGTACAGATCCTGCAGGGCTGAGATACAGCTTTCCGGCTTAGAGCATCCGAATCAGTTCCGAGGCCGGATCCTGTCTACATGGTTTTTATCATCTGGATCTGGATGATTCAGTTCGGTCGTGAGGTGGCCACGCGGCGGCGCGCATGCAGGTGTATGTTAGGTCCTGGGGTGAGATGAGATACAAAGGGGAAACGAACGCGTGTTGTCTACTCGACGACCTGGTAGGAAGTGAAGTCGTCGTAACGATATTTATTGTAAACATAAATATTCAAACTCGGCGCGCTCTGACCGACAGGCGCCACTAGGTCCCAGCACTTCTCCCCTTCTCGGGACGCAGCCCCGCGAGCGCACGATAATCAACGCGAGGTTTCATCCTATCAGAACGACGGAGTGGAGGGGAACTCGGTACTGCAGACGGAACCGATACATCGATGGCCGACCCTCGAGCGAGTAACGGAGACTCAAGGAGATCAGTTGGAAACGGGGGATGATGATCAAGTGAAGAGCAAACGATACCCAAATTTATGCAAACGTAGCTTGCGAGGGGGGCCACACGGCTCTGCAGACGTCCCTTACGAACATCGAGAGCTGGACTCGTCGGTGGAAATTCCAGCTCTCTCCGTCAAAATCCGCGACGGTGCACATTCTCCACAGCGAAGAACACGCCTACAGCATCTTTGGCGAGCCTATCCCGGAGCTGTCTCGGATACGCGACCTGGGAGTCCTACTCTCGTGGGACCTCAAACCCGAGTCCCATGTCCGTGAAACCCTCGCTCGTGCCGGTCGCACCGCCAACTTCGTGGTCCGAGCGTTTGACTGCCGTATTCCTTCCGTATACATCAAAGCCTACAGAGCGCTCGTCCTCCCGATCCTGCTCTACGCCTCGCCAGCCTGGCGTCCGTGGCTGAAGAAATCCTCACGCTCACTGGAGGCCTTTCAGCGAAGGTTTATCAGGCGCGTGGCAGCGAAATGCGGAGTAGACCCGTCGGCTTTTGTGATTGAGCCTATTTCTGATCAGCTTAATTCTAGAGACCTTGCACTGGCTCACAAGTTCCTCAGGTACCCAGAATTGAATGAATGAATGAATAGCTCCTTTATTACAAAAGGGGGGGCTCCTAGCGGGGCAAAAAATATGTACATAAGTGGAGTATCGTAGGCGCCGGGAGATTCTCCATGCGAAGAGCGAGTTAATTCTATTTGTGTTTGCGATGAAACGGGGCTGTACTGAGAGACCGTGTCGAAGATTGGTCTTGCGAGTCGTGAACAACCTATCGAAGAGATCTGCACGCCTGAGCTGTTTGAGAGCCGATAAATCACGGTGTTCCAGCAGCTCTGAGATCGGTGTTAGGTGCGAGATATCCGAATAAGGCCCGCACCTGAACTTCAGACGCCTGATGAAGCACTTCTGTACTCCCTCTACCGCTGACATGAGGAATTTGAGTTGCGGAAACCAGATCGGAGAGCAATATAGCAACTTGGGAATGACGATGGCCTGGTAAAGACGAATGTAGAAATCCGCTTTCTTCACGATGAAGCAACGGAAGAGAGCGTGAACGAGGACTGAGCATGATTTCACAACCATAAGAACATGGGCCCGGAAGTCCAACTTTGGAGACATAGTACTCCGAGATCTCGAGTGACATCGGCGGTTGGGAGCTTTAGTCCATTAAGGTGATATTCGTGACTGCTTTGCCCGTGCTTCAGGACGACAGTTTTCTCGGGTGAGAGTTGCATGGAATTATCACGGCACCACGATGAAAGATTGTCTATGGCAGTTTGTAGCAGTTGACAGGCGTTGGGATCTGGTACAGGACAGTAGAACTTGATGTCATCAGCGAAAAGTAAGTATCGAACACCGGGGGGGACACGTTGACCCACGTCGAGCACGAAGATTGCATACAGGATAGGTGAAAGGGAACCCCCTTGGGGTACCCCGGATGATGCAGGGTGATTACTGCTGAACTTCCCGTTGACTTTCACCCTGAATGTGCGTTGTTTGAGATATGATTCGATGAGCTTCAATGTGGCTGGGTGTATCTTGAGTACGGCGAGTTTGTGGAGGAGTAGATCATGATCTATCTTGTCGAAGGCAGCGCGTTGGTCGAAATATACTGCATGGAACGGTGTGTTTGAGTTGAGGTAGGCTGCCCAATCATGAATCATAATGAGGAGTTGAGTACACGTCGACCTGTTCTTGACGAAACCATGTTGACATTGGTCGAGCAGATCGTTTTTGGTCAAGTGATCAACGAGTCGGGTCGCGATGATCTTCTCCAGTATTTTGCAGGCGACAGATCCCTGGGCAATCGGTCGATAATTGGAGGGTAGTGACTTATTCCCCTTTTTGTAGATTGGGGTTACTATCCCCTCACGGAACGGGGACGGAACGTTTCCGTCATTCAGACACCTCTCGAGAAGGATGGCAAGGGGTTCAGCCATGAAGATGGCAAACTTGTTGAAAAACAGTGAGGGGATGCCCTCAGGTGTAACACTTAGTTTAGGCTTGAGTTTATCCAAGAGTTGGTATACATCGAGCTCACTTATTTGAAGTCGCACATCGGGGAAACGGATTTCGCGGTTGGGCATTGGTAGGAGAACATTCGTATGGGACTGTGGGGGGACGAATACGGAAGCGAAGTGGTGAGCAAGGGCCTGTGCCTTGGCTGAGGACGTTTTACAGGTGGAAGCGCTCCTTGGGCATTGAAGAACCGGTATGTTGTCGGCAGTTCCGATACGTCCGTTCGCATACCGGAAAAAGGATCGAGAGTTTTTCGGGTTTAGCGAGAGTTCGGTGAGGATGCGTAGACGTCGTGAGGTTTTGATGATGTCCCGAGTGATAGCAGCATTTCGGTGATCAGGACGGTTTTTTCGGAAGAGACAATTTTTGATAGAAGTGATACTGGAGTATGACGTGGATCTCGGTGTATGTCTTTCGATTTGACGACGGCATATGTGAACGATGTTTTGATACATCTGATCAACGTCGGAGCAATCGGAGAGAGAGACCTTCCAGTCGACGATATCGAGTTCGCTTGCTACAATCGCCTCGTCCATACGACGGAGGTCGAGGCTCGGTCCGTATCGATGCATAGGGATGTGCTCAACATTGAGAAAGAATGATAGGGCGAGGTGATCAGTGGTAACAGGAGCAGGCACGACTTCGAGGCCATCGACAATGGCAGGGTCGGTCGTCAAGAGCAGGTCAAGCACAGCTCCAGCTTTGTGAGTCGGTTCCCTCACCAGCTGGGAGAGATTTCGGTGTAGACAGCAGCGTAAGAAGGTGTTCTCGTGGGTTTCAGAGTCCGTCCAATTAGGGGAGACCCAATTGATCTTAGGCAGGTTGAAGTCACCAACTATGATGAGCGGAGAATCAACGTCTGTACACATGTCGATTAGTTTGCAGGTTTTGTTGACTCGGTCCTTCATCTGGATAACGGCTCCAGAGTTCGTGACGTATGCACACACGATTCGAAGATTGGCACCGTTGAAGAACAGATCCAAAGCCACAAATTCCCCGTCGGAGTCCGGGAGGAATCTTTGTACCTCAATGTGTCGGTCAACAAGGATGCATACTCCGCCCCCGCGGGAGCCTCGGTCGCGGCGAAAGCTTTGATATTCACCGTTGAATGTAATTTCAGCGTCGGTAACAGAGTCGTCGAACCAAGTTTCACACAAACAAAGAACATGAACACGGAAAGTAGAACAGTAGAGTCGGATTGCATCCAATGCGCCGGGTTTGGCGGCAGACCGGCAGTTGAAGAATATGCATCTCAGTCAGATCATGGGATTTTCGGAGCCGGCGAGAGCATGGGATGCGGCAGGCTCTATGTTTATGTGCGGTATGATAATTGGGGTTTGGGTATTTCCGGAAGCGTTCATCGGTGGGTTGGTCGTGGGGACAGGGTCCCGCTGGAGCAGTTCCTTCGGAAAACTCGATGACGTTGTGCCTTGTGGGGGCTCCTCAAATTTGGAATGGATACGGTCGGGAAAGAGTCGTCCTAGGAAGGTTTTTATAATGGTTCCTTCGGCCCAGAAGGTGGGGTCCAACAGGGCTCCTTCATCTCGATCATCGATGTAGAGGACGAAAGATGCGTAGGACTCGTGTTGTGTAACGAGTCGTATCACGGTCAGGCCCCCCGTTGTTTTGGGTCTGACCACACGATACATCTGTTCAGCAGTTACGCTCGGTGCAATTCTAGAGACGAAGACCCTGTCGTTTTCTGTCTTACAGTTTTGAGCTCGTGATCGGTTCGAGCAGAGGTACCGACGATTGCTCTGTTAGGGTGTACATCGATTCTCGATCGTTTGAGGGAATTCGAACGACTTCTCATGGGGACATATGGCGCAGATGAAGAGAGGGAGCTACCAAGTTCACCCGAGAGACGACGACGGAAACGCGCGTCTAGGGGAACCGACGACTGGTGTTGCATTGGAGAGGAAATGTCGCCATTGAAGAGAGCTGCCATGTTCTTCTCAATGTTGACCAGGGAATCATTTGACGCGGAAATCGTTTTTCCCACAGAGCTAATCTTTTCACTGATCAATCCGAGATCGTGGGCTTGATGAAGGACGATATTTGTCAACTCGGCAACTCGTTTGAGAACAAAGGCGTGACTGCCGGTGGGGTGCTTCATGATGCACGACTCACAGATAAACTTGGAGGCGACTGACTTAATGCATCTGATGTGTATGAAATAGCCGCAACCGAATGCGCAGCATATCATGGGGTCATCATCACGTACATTACAGCAGTCACAGATGATGGCGAACATTATCGGGCAGTTCTGGCAGGGCGAAGCGCGGTTTCGGTCTTCTTAAGCCTTGTACGATCGGATTATCTCTGGGTGGGAATTCAGGAGGATGCTCACGGAGAAATCTCTACGGGAGAGGGTAGTGCGTGGTCTGAGGGATCTGGGAGACACCTTTTGATCAACGTCCGAGCACTGGTCAAGAGAAAATTTGAAGAAACTCAGAGAAACGGTCCGGGCATGCGTTCGATTTGTCGTAGCAGACGACACATATCTGTGATATTTTCATCAGACGTGAAACTGTTACGCGCTCCCGGTTTCTTTATGTTGTTCCTCGGGCGAAGAATAATACTGTCCAATTCAGTTTTCGCTGGCGCCTCGCCAAAGTCCTCTCAGGGCGTCAGGCCCCTCCACTGCCCCCCTCCTACAGATGACTGTTCATCAATAAATATGGAGTGTTATACAAAAAAAAAAGAGCGATCGTTACCGTTTCCCCGATGGAGAAAGAGCGCGGTTTGGCGCCGTGATGACGATTGTAGTATGCTTCCATCTTCTCCTGACCCTCCGTACGAGGAACGTCAACAGGCCTCCGCGCCAGAACCTCTAGAGGAGTCCTGATCTCACGGCCGAAAAACACCTCAGCTGGGGTTTCATTTCCGATCGTAGAGTTCGGCGTGTAGTTATATGCGGCCACAGCGGCATCCAACGAGGCAGGATCGGAGGTGATCGAGTTTTTCAATGTTCCGACCATCCTTTCCGCTTGGCCGTTGCTTTGGGGACAGCGAGGAGCGCATCGGAGATGAATGATATTGAAATCCGCGCACAGTTTAGCGAATTCAACCGACACGAACTGGCCGCCCTTGTCAGACACCATGGTATCCGGTGGCCCGAAGAGACGGGATAAGTTGCGGAGATAGGCCACGAGAGCTCGGCTTGTTGCCGGCGAGAGCCAAGCCGCATCGACAAATTTGGAGAAGCTGTCGACGATTACGAGGAACGTTTTCCCTTTTTGAGGTTCCGCGAAGTCGAGGTGGATCCGGGACCACGG
This sequence comes from Galendromus occidentalis, assembly GCF_000255335.2. Taxonomy (NCBI): domain Eukaryota; kingdom Metazoa; phylum Arthropoda; class Arachnida; order Mesostigmata; family Phytoseiidae; genus Galendromus; species Galendromus occidentalis. The sequence goes on from NW_003803483.1 coordinate 17,572, forward strand.
CTCCTGGGTGTCCGGCCACGGTTGCAGAGGAACCTTGATTGGATCTGCGGCATTCTTGATACAATGTCCGCAAGACTTTACGTAGGCTTCGATGTCTTGACCCATTCGTGGCCAATAGAAATGACTGCGTGCCAGTGCTTTCATGCGACGAGCCCCGGGATGCGCGAGGTGTAACTTCTTGAGCACCGCAGTTCGCAAGGAGACCGGAACGACAACTCTGTCGTCGAGCAAGAGAATGTCGTCGACGACACACAAGCCTTC
>NW_003803484.1:0-2038 GCF_000255335.2 Galendromus occidentalis
CCAGACGAGTCAACGACTTCCACCCGTTACGGTAGTCGAATACTTGCGCGGGTGCGCGAAGACTCCTGTGAAACCCTGGATGATTGCGTGCATATCGGAAAAAGACTCGAAAAGAAGTACCTTAACGGACGAGGTCGATGAACACTGCCGAGGTCCTGGCCGTCCTAGCAGATTCTACACTTAAGACTTGTCATAAGGTTATGTGAGAATAAAATGACGCAAATATGACGAAGCAGGAACGCATCATCTGATTTGAGGTGAACGCATCATATTCGCGCAAAGAACATCCGGAGCAGGCTAAGTTTCGGCGTTGAGTTGACCGGCGATCGATTGTCCGGCGATGAGTTGTCTCGGCGTCGAGTTGTCTCGGCGTTGAGGTATCCGGCGTTGAGAATTCGGCGTTGAGATTTCGGCGATGAGTTGGTCGGCGATGAGTTGTCATGTACCGGCTTCGAGGAAGGCAACAATGAATTCTTCAATCGCTGCACGTCATCGTTTTTGGATTGCGAGGAACAGTCAAGCAGCAAGGTGGTGTGCATGAGACCATCACTCCCACCTGTTGGAGGAGAAAAGATTTGGCCTCGATTCAAAGCCAGATTCCATCCCAATAGACCACACTCTGATAGGAATGAGGTACTACGCTGGGTTTTGGCTGGCGCAGGAGTTCTAATGGCCATAACTGTAATGTTGGCCTTCGCTTTGTGTTGCATGCTTCTGCCTGGAAAACAAATGTCGTACCGTCGGTACACCAATCCATCGCCCGAGCATGAAGTGGATAATCCCTACATGCCAACAACCATCGACTCTGCCTAGCTTGTGGACCCAACTAACTTGATCCCTTCGTCCACTTCCAGAGCCTACTTCCCTACCAGACAATCCCCGATCCTACCACCGCTGACCCACCTCCTCCCTCATACCTTGAAAATGCCAAAGTCCTCACGCTTCTGGACATTCAAAAAGAAATTGGACAATTATTGCAAATACAGTTGTCGATGAACCCTGCCTCACGTTGAGGCCACGGCCCATAAATGGTGGCCGAAATTGCCTTTAAAGCAGCAAACGTACTATGCATATTTGGCTGCTGTGGAAGATAGTAACGAAGCACGAAAACTCAGATTTTCAGGAAGACACGCTCTACTAGATAAAGATCCCGCACATAATATCTATATATATAAAAACGTATGTCTGTTTGTCTGTCTGTTTGTCTGTCTGTTTGTCTGTCTGTTTGTCTGTCTGTTTGTCTGTCCGGGGTACCCTATAGACTCGAAAACGGCCGAACCGATCGTCGTGAAAATTTGTGAGCGTGTTCTGTGGGATCCAGCGGTGGTTATAGGGGGGTCAGTTCTCCGATGCGATGAGTCCTTCTACCTTAAAAAAATTATTTGAGTGCTCCACCCACGAAAATACGAAAACTCGGAAAAAAATTGAAAAATCTGAAATTCGCAAAATTCACTAACGCCTGAACCGATCGCCGCAAAAGTTCAGGGGTGGGTTCCCGGGAGCTTCAGGAAGGTCATCTGAGGGTCGTCGTTCTCATGTTATGGGTCCTCCCCCAATAAAAAATGATTTGAGTGGTCCTCTCATCGAGTATACGAAAACTCGGAAAAAAATTGAGGAATCGGAAATTCGCAAAATTCACAAACGCCTGAACCGATCGCCGCAAAAATTCAGGGGTGGGTTCCCGGGAGCTTCAGGAAGGTCATATGAGGGTCGTCGTTCTCATGTGATGGTCTTCCCTACCATAAAAAATTAATTTGAGTGGTCCTCTCATCGAGAATCAAAGATTTCATAAGGGAAACACGTGAATTCGCAGGACTTTTGAGGGCTGGAGCACTATGAGGGGGCGCATTCTCGGGAGCTCCTAAGAAGGCTATCGGGGGCTGCCGTCATCATTGGCCTCTGTCTTTCTACTAATGAATCTCGCTGAAAATTGCTGCAGCCGTGAAGGGTATAGATTTCCCGAAGAACATATGGAATGGAAGCGGGGGTACGGGAAAGTGGGGAAACGGGAAAGCGGGTTAACGGGAAAGCGGGTTAA
>NW_003803485.1:0-1413 GCF_000255335.2 Galendromus occidentalis
TATCGGGACTCATCCGATGCGTCCGACGGTTTCTCACTCTCGAGCAGGGAACCTCTGGTGGCCTCCACGACCCACAACAAACAAAGGCAGCTGCCAAACACTTTTCCCCGCTCTCGCCAACGTATCTCTTCGCACTTCGGGTGCACGAAGCCTCGCTCTGCGCGCCGCGAAGGATCCCCGGCTGATACGTCGAAGACCATCGATATATCCATAGGCCTGCGTACCAATACTTACGAAAATGTCGCTCTCGATCCGGTCCCAAAATCAGCTTCTGCCCGATGCGGTTCTTGCGGTCCTAGAACCGCAAAAAAAAAGCGGTTCTAGAACCGCAGAAAATCTGCGGTTCTCGCGGTGCCAGAACCGCGGCTCTAGAACCGCTGACATCCCTAGCAGTAACACATGGAAGAATGGATGAACCGCTCCATGCTTTTCAGCCAAAATGACATAAATCTGGTAGAATCGTGGTGGAGTCATGGAGAACGTTCCATCCACGAACAAGGTTTTACTCGTTTTTAGCTCGTCGATATTCCGCCGTCGTTCGAAGACCCGAATTCTATCCAGACCGGGTCCACTATCAGCGAGGAGGAAGTCTTCGAAACAGCTAGGGGTCGATTCGTAGAGTTTGAAAGCGTCCGGAATCGTCAAGTCCACGAGGTTAGTCGGCGCGGGGGGTGCTCTGCTTGATTCACCCCTTGCGTACCGGAGGTGTAAGTCAATTGACATTTATCGATATCATGGGTCAGATTTCCCGAAGAATGACTTCAGAAAAACCAGGGCGTCCAGAGTTGTTGGTGCCATCGAGTTTCGGCTTTTCGAGCACACATTGTGCTGAAATCTCGTTCTGGTTGTACAGAGGTGGGTGCCGCGGTGAGAAGCTTGCGAAGGCAGGAAGCGAGCAATTTCCCTTGACCCTGCGAAGCTTCGTGTATCTTCATCTCCCCAAGTACTCTGCTCGCCGAAAGTCCAATCTGCGGCCCTGTCGTGTTTCCAGCGAGAAGAGGCCCAGAGAATATTGTGCTGAGAGACAGTTGTACCTCGTTCGATGATTCAGGCGGGGCGGTTCGTCGTGGGTTTCGAAACCGCGTTCGAGAGTCTGTACGACCCGATTTTTGGTATATTTCTCTGAGGGACGTTTGAGTCCAAGAACTCCCTCTAACGCGGAGTCATATGCCGGATTCAACAAGTACTGCAGCCGAGAGGATGCGGCCGTTCTCCTTTTCAGAATCTCCCTCTTTAGAGCATAATGGAGAGCGTTCGAAATATCTGTTCCGATGTGCTGCAAGTTTTGCATGAGCACCAGGAGGATGCGGTCAGAGTGAAGTAAGGTGGCTTGAGCTGGGCAGAGACAAATAATAGCGGTCTTGAAGGGCCTAAGCACATCGAGAAAGTCTTGCAGATGATTTATCTTTCGTT
>NW_003803486.1:0-1030 GCF_000255335.2 Galendromus occidentalis
CAAGGTCAAGCAGCAGACCGCTGAGCTCGAGAAGCCCGACGTTGTCAAGACTCATCTCCGAAACATGTTGATCATTCCCGAGATGGTCGGATCCATGGTTGGAGTGTACAACGGGAGGGTAAGTGCTGTCCGGAACATATCCGAATCAGAAACCGACCATTTGTGCGGTCGAGACCGAGCACCTAACCGAGAGAGATCACTTCGTACTTCCAGAACTTCAATCAGGTCGAGATCAAGCCTGAAATGATTGGACATTATCTGGGCGAGTTCTCCATCACCTACAAGCCTGTCAAGCACGGAAGGCCCGGTATCGGAGCCACCCACTCATCCAGATTCATCCCTCTGAAGTAGAGACGGCATTTCGGAGTCAAATACAAGCGAGGGTGTTCTGTATATCCGTGTTGTCCTTCCAAAGTACATCTTCGGAGAACTCTCCGATCTCCTCAGCTCGGGTCTACGGCTAGAACTTTGCCTTCGGATCTCTATATTCTTGTTGTAGAAAATCAAAGAAATGATCGAGGAACGAATCGTCCCGCGGAGTAGGATATCCGAGGAAGGCTCGGGATCATTGCTCCCATGATAATTAGGGAAGCGTTCCAATTGATATAGACGCAGGATTGCTCCGATTCAGTGCCGGTTGCGCTTCACCGGGCTTGCCGATTACCGACGATCCCCATGATCTTTTTTCTGAAATCCCCCATAAAGCTCCGGGTCGCCGGACGTCAGTGAGAGGCTGGAGCGACATCGCGGCATCTTTTCTGTCCTTGAATCGTTCATTCGATGAGCGGTGCCCTCTCACCGTGGCCCTTCAAACTGGAATTATTGCCGGAGGTGGGGGGGGGGGACGCGACGAGATTAAGGCTCAGAGGACGCAGTGTGGCTGAGTTCGAGAACCGCTTTGAGTCGGACTCCTTGAAGGAGCTTGTTCCGAGGCATTCCTTGTTATCGTCGACTTCCCAAGAATTGTCTCGTTGACGCAGTATAGAACAGAAAGCTTGCCCGAGCGTGTCGCAATGTCCGGAATAGTTTT
>NW_003803487.1:0-1013 GCF_000255335.2 Galendromus occidentalis
CCTGATAGGGAAACTTGATAGAAGCTTCTTCTTCGGAATGATTAATGTTTGTCGTGCTCCGTCTCCTCATACCGACTCGAGGACGCCGTGTAGAGGCCGGCCGTCGCTACCGCCGTCCCCAGGCGCTCCGTCGAGCTTGACGAGGACCTCCCGGGCTCTTGCCGTCTATCTAGCGGGAGCTTCGCTTCTGGAGCTCATAAACCCGCCTTCGAGTGCCTGTCTCGCATGTGCTTTCCCGCGCCCAATTCCGCTCACCCGCGCGGTAATGCCGTCATGAGGCTACGATCGTGGAAAGATGCGCTCAAGAGCAAGCCCAATGAGACAGTGACCTCACTCAGGGTCGACGAGTGGATCGAACAGCTCCGATTGTGATAATTGGACGGGGAACGGCACACGTCAGGAGCTGCAGTCTTCCACCACAGGGTGCAAAATACGTTTCCTCGGCAGCCGTAGCAGCCGTGAGAGTACTCGGACGGCCGATCGCCCGGCGGTCTTTTCTTTCGCGCGGAGAAAAAACGGATTCGGACGGATTCCGGACAGCATATGAGGCCGATCGCCCCGATCAGGGGGCTGACTCCTCACCCCGCCCCCCTCGGATCGTTCCTTCCGCGAGTAGGTACTCCGTGACCTTACCCACGAAACTGTACCCTGCGTTCCGTGCCTCACCGGAACGAGCCCCTCCGAGAGCGATAGTCGTTGCGAACGCCGCAGTGGTCATATAATCTTATTATTCTTCTATTCTTCCATCTGTCCGCATGGACGTGTGAGTCGTGAATACGTCAACCCGCGCAGAGCCTCACAGCAGGGAGTCGCGGCCAGCGCTGCGGTTGTTTCACAGAGCACAATGTGGAACAACGATGGACAAATGATGATTCTCCTCAGCGCTCTCTTTTTCTACTTCATTCCGAATGTCCGTAAAAACGTTGTTTTGTGCCGAGAAGCTCCCGCCGGTCATTATTAGTGGAGCACAGTTTAGACAGAGACTGAATGATGGTCTTTGGCTAGAATTCGCG
>NW_003803488.1:0-3977 GCF_000255335.2 Galendromus occidentalis
AAATAGGAAATTGATTCGCGGCTCATCTGATCCAAAAGTGCAACGCCAGGGACGGGGCGCAATACCGCTGAGTTTCGGAGAAGAACAATTGTGCTCTGGAAATGCGGCGGAGCCATCAGCGAAACGATCAAAGGTGGCCTCAGCGTCCCGAATGCAGTTTTTCGGTCCTGACGATCAAGTCGGTCCGTCGGTCGTTCGTCCGCTGCAACGGCACTCTGACTCCGCGGCTTTTCTCTCTCTGAAACGATGGAACAACTCCTGTGCCGGCCGCTGGAGCAGCATCGAGAGGAGCGGCGGACAGAGGCATTCACGCAGCTTCTCTTGTCTCACCGGCTCCCCCGTGCCAGTGCCAGCCGGGAGTGTTCAACCGGTTGGATAGAGGACGACTTTTTCCCTCAACGATTCTCCCCCGTCTGCTTTCGCCGCTTGTTCAGTCACCTGCGTCGCAAAAGCACGAGCTGTGATCGGAACGCAGCTGAGGGGAGCAGAAGAAATAAGGAATCAGCACATATTTGTCTTCTCGCGCTCTCGCGCGCGAGTCTCGTTCCACAATGGATCTCATCTCGACGCCTGCGACGCGCTCGCTCGGCCGCTCCTTCGGTCGGTCGTGCCGATCGGAGCTCTTTTGCCCCGCTCCCGAGTTCGCGGGAGCCGCGTGAAATTCTGCTCCTCGGAGATCGACCGAGCAATCGACGCCTAGAAGACGTTGGTACTTTTTCCGGAGAAATCGCAACGTTTCGAATTCCTCGTCGAGACACTTCTCGAGTGTTCAGACAAGAGAGCAAACGATAAACGGAGCGTCTCACAGCTCCCTCGCGAAGGAGCAGCGAGACTTTCGCTCGTGAGAACTAGTGAATATTCTGGCCTGATGCGCGTGTTCGCGACGAAAAAACATGTCGCGCGTAATAAAGTCAGCTGTGTCCTCAGAGATCTTCGCTCGCTGTCCGCCTGCTTGTTCCCGGGATGCTCAAACTTTCACGGTGGCACCAAGTCGGTGTCTTCGGGGAGTATTTAAAACGTCCGTCGCTGACGACAACAGCCGAGAGAATCGACTTTTCGTGACACAAGAAACACAACGATCGACGCCGACGGCCGGGAATATCGAATATTTCGGTTTGAATGCTGGATTCAAAAATCCGTAATTTACCTAATACCAGCATTAATGGCTTCGTTAGCTCCACCAATGAAGTCCCGCTCGCCGGCAGACCGAAGGAGTCGAAGTTGTGCGTCCCTCTCACGACGCACACCGCTGCTGTCGTTTGACGGTCTCTCGCTTCTCGCTTCTCGCATCGCAAGCCTCCTGCTCTGTCTGAGGGAAAAGACGAGCTCCAGCGCAGAGGAGTTTCCCCGTTGCTCTCACTTCTTGATCCTCACTCGTCGTCTTCGAAAAGAAGCAAGCAAAAGGAACTACTACAGAAAGTCGCGGTGCTCGGATTAGAAACTTTTCTCTTTCAGTCCGCGTAGGGTTGTCGCTTCTGATTTCCCTCTGTCGATCACCGAAGGAAAGCAGGGCACAATGCGAGAGGGAGCATGGGGAAAAGCAAGATTCGACTCAATTTCCTCGGGGAATGAACGCTCTCGATACACTGTGGGAAAAACCGACAAAAAAATCAAGCAGGCGAAGTATCGAAACGCGCCGTCCATTCGCCAAGAGAAATTCTATTTGACTAGAAATCGATTGTCGCTTCCTTTTCCCGGTAGTTCCAACGCTCCATCGACCTGGTATCTGCTCATGAAAGGAGATTTACGTGTGATTCGTCCAAACTCTCTTCACAGGTAGCGCCAGCCGCGCAAAAATAATGAGTCTCGATAGGTCGACCCGATCGCTTCTAGTTCCCGTTCGGAAGCTCGAACAAGCATCCACCAAGAAAGCGAGCCAGGATAGCGACCCCCGGAACCCCGACCTTCGAATTTCCCCATCTACGGCCGCCCGCCCGCTTGCCTGCAGATCCGCTTCCTTCCCATGGCCTTCCTGTTTTCGTAGATCCACGATCCAGACAGACACGCAAACGAGACGGCAGAGAGCGGACGAACTCATGGCGAGTTCGGTCTGTCTGTTGGTCGCTCGCTCGCTCTGTTAGTTGGTGGGGTCGTCCGTTCGTATCAGTCGACTTTGCTCCAGGGCTTAAAAAGCGGTAATCAAGCACAGCGGATCAGTTGATGGCACCACATAGGCAGTGGCGAGAAAGATGGGACGACCAGGACACCGACGGACCGAGAAAAAAGAAGAAGACCCAAGATAAGGCTCGCGATGCTCTGACCGAAATGAACCTCCCAGAAACGGCGCCCACCGACCGTTCACGGGCCCGACGTCCCGCCCGCCCGCCCTGTCGTCCGCTCGTCTGTCTTTCCGCTCGTCTGGCCGGCTGAGCGGCCGGCCGGCCTTCCTTTCCATCCGTCGGTCGGTCCGCTCGTCGAGGCGAGCAGACAAAGTCGCCGCAACGGTGGCGCAGTCGCGTGCGTTTTTATCCCAAGTCGCGTTGGCAGCAGCTCCACTGAGTAAGCCATCTAGTCGCGACTTGTTCAGCAGCGACGACACCGTCGGCGGCGGCAACGTAATATACGACTTCCTGGTGATGCTTGGCCCTTCGCTTCCTTCGTCGCCATTACGCAGGACGTCTGGCTGCAGCGACTGCGCGGAAGAGAGGGACAGAAAAGAGAGAGCGAGGCAGGGGCGAAGGAGAAGCAGGAGTAGACAGTCTGTCACTTTCTTTCAGATGGCCAGCGCGGTAACAGAGCCTGCTGCGACTACACGTACAAGTTGGGGGTTCGACTAAAACGATGGAAAACCGAACTCGGGCGGGAATACGGGGATTCACCTCGGAGCTCTCCCCGGTTTGAGTCTTCTGTTTCCTTTCGCGATCTCTCCGCAAACCGGATAAGGACCCTTCCAGAGCATCGGAGTGAAGTCCGCCCCCCGAGGGAGTGTCCGAGAATTCGCTCAATCGATTCGAGGTCCCCAGATCGAGCATGTTACTCGAGCGCAGGGCGACGCAATCCCGTTCGGCCCGTGCACTCTCCCAAACTCTCTCTTCCGGTCAGTGATAGTGATAGCGTAAGTGTTTCAGACAGTTTCCCTCGCAGCTTCATGAATCTCGAATGAAGAGTCCGTGGAATGGCGATGGATGCTCCGAGCGGCGCGTACTTCAAATATTCTAATCATTTGATGTATGGAGCTCGTGAAAAATGTGCGCGACTCCTCGTTCTGCAGAGCATCGGGGTTCCCTGTGCGTAATTCTCGTCGTTTCGCTCTTCTCGTTATTGTGGTAATAGTCATTCCCCTTCTGCAGCAGGATTCCTCTCAAGTCCTCTCACTCTGAGTCGATTTTCCGCCTTTTATTCTGCTGGACTAGATCCATTAGAAGAACTGGAGCGTACCCCGGTACGCTCCTCATCAAGGGGATCTTCGAGCCGTTGAGCCATCTCCACGGACCTTTTTCCCCGAAGCGATATCTGCTTGATAGCTCCAGCAGCCCAGGAGCTCGCTGTCTCCGGATGGGAGCTATCCCTTTCGTGAATTCGTCTTTTGTACTGGTGGCACGCTCGCTCCGTTCTCGGAGCGACTCAGCCTAAGTAATAATCGGCTTTGCGCGAAATCCGACGTTTGTCTCACAGAATAATTCCGAGACGGAATCAGACCGAAATTCCCCCCACGTGTGCGAGCAATTTCATTCGGAATCGATTCGCGAGCTTATCGTCTAGTGAAGCTCAGACGAGATTAGTCCGGATCATCATTGGAAAATCATCTCCGCTCCGCTGCGAGCCCGAGAATCGAGCCTCCATTGTTGCGCCGGTAGAAGCATCGCTCTCCATAGAAGTTCAGCTCGCTCCGCTGCTCTGCGAACAACGGGACAACCCTAAATTCAAAATGAAGGCACTCGATAGAGCCTCGGCCGGCGCTGAAGGGAAGACCCCGGGGGTAAGGAGTTTGACAAACGTAGGAACTCTCGAGAGCCATGTCCTCCAAGCAGCAGCCA
>NW_003803489.1:0-3308 GCF_000255335.2 Galendromus occidentalis
TTCGAGCGGCTCGCTTCAGCTTAGTCGGTTCGTTCGCGTCGGTGGCGACCCTCCTGAGCACGTCCGAATTTTCGGAGCGAGAACTGGTCGACCGGTGGGCCGACGAGCCGTGCGGCTGGCTGGCGGCCGACCACGCCGCTACAGATCCGATCGACGGGAGAATCGGCGAGCCGTGCGGTGGGCCTGCGGAAATACATTCGACGGTACTTCAATTACAGACCTTTCCTGAAGGTAGGTAGGTCCGGAAAAAGCATTCCTGCTGTATTCCGTCTGTATTTCGCTCTACCGATTCCAGCGGTTTTCCGTCTTTTCACATTGATCCCCCAATCTGCCCAGTCGGCTAAGGACTCCCGTTCTGAGGAGCGCGTTCTGAGCCTTCAAAGCTCCGGATGGAGCCGTCAAGGTCTTTTTGCGCCAAATTCATATCGTTATCTTATTTCGATCATCTCATCCCGTATAGCAACAACTTCGATTCCCAGATTCCCACGCTGGGTTTCCCTTCTGGTCCTCCGTGAGATTTCCCGACGGCTCTTCCATCAAATTTTCCTTCAAGAGTGACCTTTCGGTCTTACAATCCGAAGGCTCCGATTCTTCGAATACATGCAGGTACACCGGAACCGAAAAATTAGTTGTGCGTCCGAATCAGAAGATATCGAAACCGTCAGCTCGAAGCTCACCATAGAGATGGGATTCCGGTGCAGCCTCGCTCGCGCTTTCTCCCCTCGAACACGTTTTCTCGCCACGTAATGTGGACGCGCCCTCTCGAACACATCCAACAAAGAGATGCGTCCCGGATCTCCACCTGAGGCCAAAGCAAGACGGCATTCTCGTCAGAGTTCGCCGGGGACAGCTCACAGAAGAAAACGACAGCTGCAAGGATCCGCTGCAGAAGCAAAGTTGCGACGAGCGATGAAGATTCAAATGATCCTACCGGAAATACGGAGGCGTTTATCTACAGCTCGGCTCTCCTTGTTATGGAGAACTTCCGCCTGTGGAGATGGGCGGCTGAGTTTGCCCGACCACTGGGGCAGTGCTTGTGTGGTGTTGACGTTGTTGGTTGGTCGGTTGCTTGCTTGCTTGCTTGCTTGGTACTACTGTGTGCTTCTTGTTGTTATGCCCCTCGTCGTCCCCACCGTCGACGTTGTCGCTGCTGCGGCTGCTGCGACGCCGTCGGTCGGTTTGTTGGTTGGCCGTGCCTGTCGTCGTAGAGCTTGTTCCGTAGTAGCGGGGTGATGAAACGAACGCAAACTTTTGAGATATACATAGCATTACATACACCCAAGAAGGGTAATGGCCGCCGCGCACAGCTAATAACGCAAACCCGCAGACGCAGTGGGACATCTAGACGAATGAATAGCGACAGCGGCGGCACGATGTAAGGGGAGACGTGCGAGCAGAATGAATAGTAAACTGGGAGATGGATGAGAGCCGGGCAAGGAAAAGGATGGGGAGAGAATACCGAGCCTTACTTGTCGCGGAAGCCTTTCCCTGACTATCGCAAGCCGATTGATGTAGACACGCAGAGACTCTGCTGTACATTCCTGCGCGGGTCTATGCTCTCGTCTCCAGTGTAGACCGGAATCGTTCGTGTCCGATTGGATAAATTCCGTTTCATCACAAAAAAGCAAAAATTCGTTATCATGCCATGCCGTAGAGCTGTGACGATCTAGGAACTCTTGGAGGGAAATACGCGACGCGTATCAAGCGGAAAGCTTCAGAATCACGGGAGGAACTAGAAGCATCTACATACGATGAGAGCGAGTCCACCCTCCGATGCAACAGAGTAGATACGGAAGACCTTTCCACCGAACTCCAGGCTTCCTCGTATCCGTCGTCTGCTGCACCGTCGCAGAACTTGGGGCGTTGCCGGATGTCGTCCCTGCGAACCAGAATGCGGGTCACTCTTCTGAAAGGTCGCGGAATTATTCGCCTACGGATTGATGCTTGACTTTCGATTCTATTCAACGTCCGCGCTATCGGAGCTCTGCTGCACAATTCGAATTCTCGGTTCCCGACTTATATGAGCGGGGGCAAGCTCAGAATTCCTCGGCTCTGAGCAACCGACGGCACGGGTCTTCAGAAGTATAGGAAGAAGAAGTTTCACAAGACTTCGGAAAAAACCCTCCTCAGCGCCGTCGTTCGGACGATAAATATGGAGCATCTTCGGCTTGGATAGCATCCAGCGCTCCTTCCGTCTTCATCACATTCCATCATGCTCCATACAAGCCATTTGAAACTCGGGGTCGGCAGACATTGCCCGGATTCGCAATCGGTGTTGAACCGGCGGCGCGCCGTGGTCCAGCGATGGCCAAGTTTCAACGCCCCGGCGGCGTAGCGCTCGAACCGCTCCCTGGCAGGGATTCGAACTCGGGTGTGATTTTGGATCGAGTTCTGAGGCGACAAGAGTCCCATCTCGATGAATTTCCTGTGGTTATTTTGCGGTGGGTCGGGATTCCCAACTTGGGAACAGCTCTGATCATCTAAATGGAACACACAACATTCTTGTGGATTGAGTCCAATGTGGATGGCTTCCCCTCAGTCAGGATGGAAACCGCGCATCATGATTCATGATATTGATCATTGCCATGATAGTTTTCGATCCGAGGTACGAGAAGTCTAATTAATGCACCTTCTCAAAAGAAGCCCCTAATCAGAGCGGACTGAGCATAAAATGTTCCCTTCGTTGACTGCAGAGAATTACGGAGGGGACTCCACAGGCTTCGAGAGATCCTGATCCCCCCTTCCCCCAGGAGGAATGTGCAGCCAAGAATTTCCCCGAAAAACGTACCCTCTCCTTCCCGGAAAATTGCAGGTCGGGTCTCGGAATCAGCTGCTAGTAGGGGTCGCTTCATTCGATATAACTTATTAGATGCAGCAACAAGCCTGTCTTATACTCGCATCAGCAACCCGATGCGACTCGTGCGAAAACCGAGGTTCTTTCCTCAGGCGTATTGCCAGTGCGCTTGGGCGCCGAGCGCGGAGTCCCTCCCTCAAGAGGTCTCGTCAGAGGGACGTGTCGGTTACACTGAAAATCATAATAAATCTTAGGGGAGCCTCGAGAGCTGGGTGGCTTTTCAAATCTCTTCGAGTTCTCTAGCCTCGGACGTAGACGGGAAATTGCTGATGAAAGTCGATTGCTCGATCCGGTGAAGGAGTACTCATAGTCGAGCTCCAGGCGTCATCCTCTCAACAGTCCGAAAGTTTTCTCGGAGAAAAATAGCTTCAGCTGGTACCTCAGTTCCGAGACAATCGGTCGCATCCGATGGGACGATGATCTGCTCAGACCATGGCCTGCTCCGCTGATCACA